>NW_025385195.1:0-4607 GCF_016433145.1 Gracilinanus agilis
AAAACTGTTTTAAATTTCAAAATTATATATATGCATATATATATATACATATATAGTTTAGATTTAGTGAAATGTCTTTTACCCAAAACTCAGATCCGTTTCCTGTATGAATAAAACCTCGATCCCCATATTATAATTCTGTGGTATTATTTGTTTCTTTGTATTTGTAATTAGTTATTCAAATTGATGGTCAGAAGTTATACAAATAAATTAATTTATAAGAGGTTCAAACTAACTTTCACTGAAACAACACTTGAGATGGGTACCAGTTTCATAAGTAAACAGTGGAACACATTGCCTTGCTTTACATATTCGAATTTCTGGGGCTTCAATTTTTATATCACTTTGCTTTGAATAAGGAAAAAGGAGGGAAGGGAGTATAACATTGTTTGACTTGAGGTAAGAGTCAGAGATTATTTATCAGTGATATCATTCTTTTGAATGGTGAATCCCAATTCAATGATCCATAAATGAGTAATATCAATTGCAAATCCAATGACTTTTACCTTAAACAGTAATTATTACAATAAAATTTGTAAGGTTTCCAAGATTTACATGCACAATGAAAAATTATAATGTTACAAAATATGATAAACAAATTTTTTCAACAATTTCTCAATGAATAAATTATCTAGTAATTCTTTCCAGTAATTATAGAAAAAGAGTGAACAACTTTGCTTGGAATTAAGTTTTCATTACTATTCTCTTCATTAGAGAGGGTTAAGGCAGGGGCTGTTTAGTCCCTTAACTTACTGTGATAGTCAGTTTACTTAAAACTTTTTGTTCATAATACAAATCATATATTATGGCAAATAGGCATGATCAATTTTTAACAAATAGCTTTTACACATATTTGAACATATATTCTCAGTTTTTACAAAGTAAGGTACATGATTTGATAACATTCAATAACAATTTCCTTAAAACTCAATATTAGTAATAGCTTTGCTTGCTTGCAACATTATTGTCTACATCGCATCATAATTCAATAAGGCTACTAATTACCCCTTTAGGTTCTAAATTTACTTTAAGGAAGGGGCTAATAAGTTTGTTAGAAGTTCTAAGTTTTTTAGAAGCAAGGAAAATTCCTTTCCTCACTAGCAGTTTTTTTTTTTACTATTTAAATTATTGTACTTGTAATTTTTACATGTTTTGATCTTGATATAAAATTACTCTTCAAAGATTATTGATTTTAAAAATTTCAAAATTTGCAACCAGGTACTTTGGAATATTTTTACATTTGCAAATAATTGTTTTATTTCAGGTCCCTTATGATTACTGAGATGATCAGTATTTCTAGTTAAATGCATTCTTCATTATAATATGTTATAATATTGACAATTTTGATAATTAGTTTTAATTGCATCAATATCACTACAAAGTAAAAGACATTATAATAATATTAATGCCATCACAACCAAGTACATATTAACAATGATATCAAATTGTTATGAGGGTTATACATTTTATTATGATTTTATATGCTGGATTTGAATGCACTACTACAAATCACAAATACTAAGAGAATACAAATTAATTTCTTGTGTTATAATGTATGTGAATTTTCAATAATAATTTATAACAGATTAATAATATTTGAATTGTCTTTTTCCTAATACCTTTGACTCTTAGATTATAATCTCAATTCTAATCCCAATCTATTCAATTAATCTTTAAGGACTAGTGAAATAGTGAACATAGGTGACATAATTTGGCTAGGATCTAATACCTTAAAGATTAGATTAAAGTTATCACAATAATAATTTTTTGCATATTCTGATATTAATTGAAACAGAGATAACTACTGAAGTTGAGCCAGATTTCTGTAAATTACAAAATTAACATTAGCTTCTTATTAATTGTTTCCCTTTACTGAGTTTGAGTTAGTAAAAACTGTTGCTGAAAATATTTATAGTCAGAGCCTCTCCCTCCTATGTGTAGAAGGGGTTGAATTACTTTTGAAACCTGTCAAAGGCTGTAGCAGCTTTTCAAGGGGCTGTTCTCTTTAACTCTTTAGTTATTGCATTTATAAAATGTGCATGATTATTTTAAAACCTTGATGATTTATCACTTCCAAATGAATATTAATTTAAACTTCACTATGTCCAAATTGACCCTAATTAAAACTTCCTAACAATGTTTCCTATAGATATATACTAATTATTCTTTCAGACCTCTGCTTAAAGAAGAATAAAACCTGTAGTCTGGCCTCTCTATACCTTAGGACAAATCCACATACCTGATTAAATATTTCTTTTAAATCATGAACTAGTATCCTTATAAGCTTTACCCTTCTATTTTGCAATCCTCAAATTCAGTTTGATAAGCATTTTTGGCAAATTTGATTATTTAAACCTGTATTTTACACACTGCAAGTCTTAATAAATAACTTCTTCAATATAATTTTTGTGCACAAGTAAAATGAACTGAAATTCCATTTTTTAACTGTTAGTCAATAAAGTTATACTATACCATCAGTATCTATTCAAATTCTTAGCAAACATGCATACTAATGAATTAGAGAAAGGGCTGTGATTTGAGAAAAAGGAACTATGTTTTGTGACTTTCCAAAATTTTTTTTTTTTTTTTTTTTTTTGCTAAACTGAGGCAGCATAGATGATTCAATTTTGGCTTAAATTTTTCTCATGAACCATTCTCTGTTCAAAGGCATCTAATTATGAAATATAAGCCAATGGTATTGTTCTAATAATTTATGTTAAGATTTTTACTAACATCAGTGTGATTAATGGTAGATTAAACTTTGGCAGTCTGAAAGGTTTTTACCACTCTCAGTTAAGCATTTAGGTGAATTGATGATTCTGATTAGCTAAGAAAGTTTTAAATTGCACTTTTATACCTCAGTACACAGTTCAGAATCATTGCTTTTTCTGTCTGAATAAAAATTTTCTTAGATTGCATTTAGAATCCTTGTTAAATTTGATTAAATATATATCTCAGTATTTAACCTGTTGATAGAATTTGGTGGTGGGATCAAATCTGTCCCCTGTCATTGTCTTATGATTTCTTTGTTCCCTTTCTTATGGCCAGTAAGAAATGGAAGAAGAAAAGTAGACAAATTATCTTGTTGATTCTCGCCTTAATGAGAGCAGAGAATATGATTTCTTTTAATCAATTAAATTCTTTTAGAGTTTAAAACACTCAGAAATATATTAGAGATGTTATTTTTCTGAATTTCTCAAACTCCTCTGTCTGTCTTTCCCATTCCTCCGGAATGAATGAGAAAGAGAGAGAGATTTATTTTCTCCAAAATTCCATTGTGATCACAGACAACCAAAACCATTACAAACAGATTAGAGACACATAAACACAACATATAGACACACAGAATGTTCAAAGACATATTTCCCGGGCATTTCACGCATACTCTAACAAATATGAGACATCCTATCAAAGATCAATAAATCACATCTTACATGGCTAAAGAAATCTGGAGAAAAAAGAAAGTTTATTATTCAGAAAATGGATTAATTCTAGCAAGGAACTGGCTAAGCTAGGATGAATTCTTGGATTAAATTTAGTCATTAGTGGGGCCAGTGTTTGGCCTCCTTTCCATCTTCCCTGAAATCTCTTATCAGATAATTTGTAACCATTTCGATGGAATTTGGAATTACAATTTTTCTTCCAGTGGTAACCTTTCTCACATCTGGGACACAAAGAGTTAGGGGCATTGGAACAAGAGCCTTTTGCAGCCTTTGAGCCCTTAATCATTTCAGAATATGTTTTTCCTTTCAGGGCTGCTGCGATGACTATACCCTGCATATATGCTGGAGTAAAGTCCTCACAAGCTTTCAAGTAGTCATCAATAGTCCCAGATTCTTTAATATTTTGAAGCATTCTCTGACACACATTATTGGCATTGTCATAGGCAAACTTTTGGACTATTATCCGGATTGAATATTCATCATTTGTATATTTTGTTACTTCTTGATTTAACCTTTCTACAAAATCTGAGTATCTTTCCTCTGATCCTTGTCTAATCTCAGCCAAACCTGTGGACAGTTTCTTAGTTGTTGGGATCCTTTTCCAAGCCTCTAAGGCACACCTTGTACATTGAATTAGAGCTTCTCTAGGTAAATTAAGCTGATCAGCATGTAATTCCCATTCATCTATTCCAAGTAACATTTCTTTAGTAACTCTGATGCCCTGTTTTTTATTAATGGCTGCCTTCTGTTTTGCCACTCCATCAAATTCTGATTTCCAAAAGAGGTAGTCCCCTGCAGCAAGGGAATATTTTGCTATATGATTCCAATCAAAGGGAGTGATCCAAAGCCCTTCTAAAGTTTTCACCAAAGTTAAAGTGTATGGAGAAGCAGGACCATATGAAGCACAAGCTGTCTTAATTTCCTTTAACACTTTGTAGGGAAGAGGCTCCCATGTAGGAGCTACTTCTTCATCATCATCCAATTCATCTGCTCTAAAAATAATTGGGAAACAGAACGACGTGTCTCCGTCCTTCTGAGCACTTTTTATTGCCCCTTTAAACCCTATATTCTGGGGTTGGGGCTGCGGAATTGGAGCTTCAAGCAACAGAGGCTCCTCTGCTGTTATCTCTCTTTCCTCTTTGGAAGAGAGGTTTTTAGGTGGGG
>NW_025385196.1:0-3943 GCF_016433145.1 Gracilinanus agilis
ATTCTATTTTGCTTTAAGGTTAACAAAATGTTTCCTTCCCAACAGCTCTGTGAACCAATTTGTATAAGTAGGAAAATAATATTGTATATTTAGATTTGAGCTAGAAAAGACCTTGGAGGCCTCTAGTTTAGTCATCTAATTTTACAGTTAAGGAAATCAAGACTCAGTGAAGTGACTTATCTAGAGTTACACGAGTATTATGTATACATGTTGTCTACCCTCTCCCCCTCCCCCACCCCCCCAATGCAAAATAAAAACTCTCTGAAGGCAGGGACTCTGTTTTATTTTGGTCTGTTCCCCTCCTAGGTCCTAGCACAATGCTTAGCATACAGTGGGTGCCTAATAAATGCTCATGCTCACTGTTTGATTTATGCTATGTGGCCCAAGTGAGATATGAACCCAAATCTTCTCCACTGCACTACACTATCATTCTCATTTTACAGATGAGCTAAGAGACGATAAGATCAGTAAGGCAGGATGGTGCAGCAGAAAGAGAGCCCGATCAGGAGTCAGAGGACCTGGGTTTGAATCCTAGATCTGCCATTTACTACCTGCCTTTGTAACATTGAATAAGTCACTTCACTCTTTGATCGTCAGTTCTTTCTGCTATAAAATGAAAGATATGGATTAGATGAGCTCTAAGTTCTCTCCTGGCTCTAAGTGTTATAATCTTTATCCATAGAACAAGAATCCAGGTCTTCTAAATTCTCTTTTTCCTCCCATACAGTGATCAGTTAACACCGGAAACTTTCCTGCTCCTTCCAATCCTGTTTTCCCTTTGATCATCCCCACTCACCCACTCCCTCAACTCTCACTAGTCAAGTGTTATTTGCACCAGATCCAGACTCCATGGTAGAATTCCCTCTTCCCTAGGAATAGATCTCTTGGAAAAAGGGAATGGATTCTTGGGAGAAAAGGAAAGACCAGAAGGCGTGGGTGCCACCTGGGTTGGATCTTGCCTCTTAGAGGGACTCTCCTACTGGCTGTAGCCTGGTTTTCCAATTGCTTTTTCAGGAAAAACTCAAAATTCACCATAGCCTCATAGTGGGTAATAAACATTGCTTCCAAAGGTTAGCAGAGGGCCTGATGTTCATGTTACATATGGGGCATTTTGGAAACTCTGAGTAAAAAGGCCTATAGCCATTTTGAAAGTGCATTGAAAATTTAAAAATGAAAAGAAGAAAGGGATAGGGTCTGATTTTTTTAAGGGGCAGAAAATATGTGCTTTTGAATACTTACATACCTCCAAAATGACTGAGTGGATAATGTTCAAAGCCACCTCTTCTCTCTTTTACTCAAATTTACCTCTGAGCCCAAACTGAGATCCAAAGGAAATATTTGGATAAAACACAAGTTTTACAGAGGGTGAGCTTAGTTCCCTGATTAACTAAATTGAGTGCAAACAAATTATGCTGGCTCTGAGCTTTTCCATGAAATGTAGAAGGAGCTGGGAACAGAGTAGCTCAAGAGAGTTCCATGACTGGCACTCCCACCCATCTAGCAGCCTCTTTGGTGCTGGTTCTTTGTTGACTTCTTTTTGGTCCATTTCATTCTCAGTTGCCTGGCTTTTCCTTGGCCTTAGGGAGTAGGCCCCCATTCTCTGGAAGAAGCTGCCCATCCATGTTGGCAGGGAGTCAGTTTTGGCAGGATGTGATAGGAATCATTGGAGTTCCTGAGCTCTCCATGTGTCCCATGACTAGGGTTGTGTCCCATCACAATTCAAAGGAAGGCTGAAGATTCTTTTAGATGTAAAAGGTCTAATCACAGAGTCATGGTTCATTCTGCCTTCAACTATTGGACCAGACTTAGACTTACCTCAAAGAGTAGGTAACTGCTTAGAAGTACACTTTCATGCATGCCAGAAAGGCCCCTTGTCCCTTAATGGCTCTCCCAAAATGCTTCCCTCACCTGCCCTCAAAATCTCCCTCATCTTGGTCCCCAAATACCTGATTCAACTGATTTTTTAAAATGCTATTCTAGGGGCATCTGGGTGGCTCAGTAGATTGAGAGTCAGGCCTAGAGATGAGAGGTCCTGGGTTCAGATTTGACTCAAACACTTCCTAGCTGTGTGACCCTGGGCAAGTTACTTAACCCCCATTGCCTAGCCCTTACCACTCTTCTGCCATGGAACAGATACATAGTATTGATTCTAAGGCAGAAGATAAGTTTTTTTTTTTTAATGCTATTCTACCAGTCCAAAATGCCTTTCTAAATTATCCCCAGAGAAGGACCTTAGCTGCCTCCAAATGACCCTAAAATATCTATCCAAACCTGACCCTAAATATCTCCCCCCAATTATCTGCTAAATATGCACTCTCAATCACCCCACAATACTTCTTACTGGTTATTAAATACCTCACCAACTGCTCAAAAAAACTCCCCTCAAAGATCCCAAAATTCCTTTCCCAATTGCCCACAGATATGATATCTGTTTTCCCTGCTAATTCCTCCTTCAACCGCCCAAAGGTAAATTATCCCTCTATCTCTCACCAATCCTGATGCCACTCCCAATCACGTGAAAGTACATCATCGTTATAGAACCAGAAGGGACCTCAGAAACCATCCAATCCAATCCGTTCATTTAACATAGTGATTCCCAAAGTGGGTGCTGCAGCAATCCGGGGGGGGGGGCAGTGATGGCCACAGATACATTAATCTTCCCTATTAATTGCTATTAAAATAAAAAAATTAATTTCCAGGGGGCTAAGTAATATTTTTTTTTTCTGGAAAGGGGGCAGTAGGCCAAAAAAGTTTGGGAACCACTGATTTAACAGATGAGTAAACTGAGGCTCTAGGAGGTTAAGTGACTTGCCCCAAAATCATATTGGTAAAGATCATCAAAGGTGAAGTCTGAATCGAGACCTTCTGATTTCAGAATCAATATTTCTTCAACTGTGTCTTTCTGTCTCTAATCCATCTTCTCCAATAACCCCCTCAAGTAACTTCTTCAACAATCACAGAAGCATGAAACACCTTTACTGTTGGAAAAACCCTTCATTCCATAGGAAGATGAGACTTCAAAATACAAATGTACCTGGGAAAGGGAAAACTCAGTGACTTAAAGTTAATTCCTTCAGGGGGAAGAAGGAAATCGAGCTGTGATTTCATTGGCTTAGGGGACATCCAGGGGAAACTTCCTCTACCAAAGCAGATAGATCAGCAATTGTCCTCTAGCTTAAATTTTTGATTTCCAGGAGGCAGGGAAAGGGTCGTGAATTGCCAGGTTTACAAAGCTAGAATATGTCCGAGGTAGGACAAACCCCATTCATCCTGACTGAAGCTGGCTCTCTTCTCTACTATCCAATACTCCTTTTACACTAAGGCATGGTCTGGACCACTTATCAGAATAATGCTTTTAATCACCTAAAATAAAATCCATGGGATTACAAGAGAAACCAATGATACTGAAATGAAGATTTTATAAATCATAGATATGAATATTTATAAAATTAAGATATAAAAATAAATTTTTCTTAATGCAAATTCATGGATATCTTGAAATAGATGCTTCAAAAGAAAAAAAACCCCAAATATTCAATAGGTCCGAGGTTAAGGATTCCAGGTGTAAAAGCTCGTTTTTTTTAAACATTTATTAATATTCATTTTTAACATGGTTACATGATTCATGCTCCTCCTTTCCCCTTTGCTCCCCGCACTCCCCCCACCCAAGGCCAATGCACATTTCCACTAGTTTTGTCATGTGTCCTTGATCAAGACCAATTTCCAAATTGTTGGTAGTTGCATTGGTGTGGTAGTTTCGAGTCCACACCCTCAATCATGTCCACCCCGACCCATGTGTTCAAGCAGTTGTTTTTCTTATATGTTTCCTCTCCTGCAGTCCTTCCTCTGAATGTGGGTAGCATCTTTACCATAAATCCCTCAGAATTGTCCTGGGTCATTGTATTGCTGCTGGTACAGAGGTCCATTACATTCAATTTTACCA
>NW_025385197.1:0-2586 GCF_016433145.1 Gracilinanus agilis
ACAGAGAGACAGAGAGAAACTTACTATGTGCCAGGTACTGTGCTAAGTATTGGGACATACATAAAGTAAACAAGATAGCAGTCCTTACTCTCAAGGAGTTTACAATCTAATGGAGGAAGACAAAACATAAAGGGGCACTGGAAGGGGTTAGTTGATATCCCTAAGATGGGGAGATGGTTGGAAAGGAGAGGGAGAAGCTGAAAGTATGAAAGGAGCTGGAATGAAATAGCGCCAGACCCAGAATTTTATTGGTATAGAAAGCATGCAAAGAGAAAACTCCCTTTATCAATGTTGAACAGCTCCTATTCTGTAATTCCAAGTCTTAGGGAGTTGCCTAGAAGCACTAAGAGGTTAATTGACTTGCTGGCCAGTCATTTTTCAATCTTGTCTAATTCTTTGTGACCTTATTTGGGGTTTTCTTGGCAAAGACACTGGAGTGGTTTGCCATTTCTTCTCCAGCTTATTTTACAAATGAGAAAACAGAGACAATCAGAGTTATGTGCCCTGTCCAGGATCACACAGCAAGTAAGTCTTCCTGATGAGTCTTCCTGACTCCAGGCCCGGTGCCCTATCCACTGTGCCACCTAGCTGCCTTGGTCATATATCCAGTATATGTCAGAGGTAGGATTTGAACACAGATCCTTCTGGCTCTGAGACTAGGTCTCTTTCCACTTCACCACACTGTCCCTCATAGAATCATAAGATCATAGAGTTAGGACCAGAAGGTGATCTTAGAGGTCATCAAGTTCAACCCCGTGGTTTCATTGATGGGGAAATTGAGGTCCGGAAGGGCAATGGTATCATAGACCTAGAGCTAGGAGACCCTCTAGTTCAACCCTTCCTTTTACAGAAGAGGAAACTGAGGTCTAGAGAAGGTAAGTGACCTACACAGCTAGTCAATGTCTAGGGCAGGTTTTGAAACACTCTCTCCACTCCTCTTTCAGGCTGCTTCTTTCATGTAAAAATTAGGGCAAGGAGTAGGGACTGGTCGTGTGGTGCCATTGGTATAGGGAACCCCTAAACAGGGAGTTTCTCTTTACTAATTCAGACTGCAAAGCAAGAATTACTGCTGGAAAATGTGTTTAGCTTTTGACTATTTCATATTTTGGTCTATTTCTACTAATTTCTCTGTAGTTCATCGCGAAGATGGTCTTCATATCCAATGTAAATAAATAAAAACTCACATTTCTTTATATTTTCCCTCTTTGGTCTTGATTCTTCTCACCTTTCTGATGGCTTGAGTGATGCACAGAATGAAACAGCATAGAAATGGCTCTGGCTGCCATCTCCTGGACTCCTCATTTTTTTTTTCTCTTCACTTTTCTTTGTAATGGAATCAGCATTGCGTGTTCATTTCTTCCTTCCCACACCTCCTCGAGCTGAAAGTTGCATTCTTTGCTGGGCCGTTGGGTTTTGTGTGTGTGTGACTCTAACAATGGCCTGTTCACATGTCCTTGCCGGGGACCGACAATTGCTTGCTGACCCATTCTAACCTCCTTTGAGCGTCATCTTCAAAGTGTAACTGTCCTTGACAATGAAAGAGACCTTCCTATTGTCTGATCCTTCCAGGCAATCTTTAGCATGGAGCTAAATGGCTTTCAGTTGGAGGAGTTGGCTAGAGGAAGGAGACAAAGTGGGCTGTTGTCCCTGAGTGACTTTGCTCCACTTTGCCTTTTCTCTCTTAGAATGGGGCAGTTCTATAGAAGATGACAGACATTTTGACAGGTGCAATATGCTTTGAACTGTTGTGTTAGATAATTCTTTTGTCTTGGTTTTTCCCAGCAGAGTGGTACATCTCCTTAGGATTTTGACATGCATATTGCTGGGGTTTTCATTTAGTGTGGTGAAGCCTTCCATCTCCTCTTTCTCCCCATCCCCTCTTTAGTGTTCTTTACATACATGTCACTAACCCAGATGGTAAGACAAACAGTGGGACTGATCATTTTTCTCCTAACCTTTGGACAGAGGTATTTGATAGTTACAGTGCAGGGGAAACATGTTAGTTTGAGGAAGAGTTACCCCAAGTATGAAGAATGGGTGATTTATGTGAGAGAGAGAGAGAGAGAGAGAGAGAGAGAGAGAGAGAGAGAGGAGAGAGGAAGAACATTTTATTATTTAATTTGTGCCAAGAAGTAATAGTCACTAAATCTGATATCACTACAGCCTTATGTTTGTCATGATCAGCAACATGGACACAGAATAGTTCTAGAGCAAATTAGAAATATTTTACTTTTACAAAGCAGGAGACCAATAGTACAATGATATCCCCCAAAAATCTGTATGATATAACTACATGAGACTTCATAGAGCTGATTTAGAAACTTGATTTCTTTTTCTTGAGTTATAATTTTTAATATATAACATAACAAAATATGTAATAATGAGAACATAATACATATAGTTTGTTATAAACATGTAATAAATTATAACAAATTTGCTTACCCAAGAGAAACAGATTCTCCCATTAGCTAAGTCAAAAAAACCTATGTTTCATGCATTTCCCCCCTTCCTCCCACTCTTCTCTCCCCTCTCTCCTAGAATGCAGATAATAGGGCATAGGCTATATATATATATATATATATATAT
>NW_025385198.1:0-5276 GCF_016433145.1 Gracilinanus agilis
AGAAGACGGGGGAGGGGGAAGAGAGGGAGATGAGAGGGGGGGAAAGGGTTGGGAGAAGAGAAAAAGGAAGGAGAGGGGAAGAGTGAAAGAGGAGACGGGGAGAATTCATAGGGACCTGGGAGAAGAGAAAAGAGGGAATGAGGGGCAGTGAAGAGAGATAAGAAAATGGGGGGGGGGGAGTTTACTATCCACATCAATGGAGCCTCGGAGAGCTGGCTCTCCTCTCCAGCATCCCTCTTTAGCTCTTGCTCACACATCCTGGGATTTTCCCCTTCATCTTTCTGCAGTCTGCGCTTTCCTCCATCCCTCTTCTGTCATTATTTCTCTGCCTTTCTCCCCATCACCCACCCCGCCCCGTACACACACCCTTCTTTCTCTGGAGAGCAGGATGGGGGGGGGGGGAGGAAGGGGGGGAGAAGGATGACACCTTTTCTTGGGAGGGGGAGCAAGCTGGCGGCGCTTCTAGCATCCTATCTCCCTGAACAGGGCCCCCAAGCTGCCCCAAGGGCGGCCCCCCGACCGGAGCCCGGCCACCCTGAGCCGGGCATCCCTTCGCGTTGACCAGCGGCGCAAGCAGGGGTTGGAGCATCCCTCCGCGGCCACGAAGGGCGGTCTGGGCCAGAGGAGGCTCGGCCCCGAAAGCAAGAAGACTTAAGCAATTAGGCTCGGTGTTTAATGCCTCTGTTCCGTGGCAGATTAATCCTGGGGAGGGAGCCTAATTAATCCCTTCCTTCGCTGCCGCCCTTCCCCGCTCATTTCTTTGCACCGCCTCGGCCGCCGCACAAAGGGCGCCGCGGACTCCCCGGAGCCCAACTCACCGTGATGCGTGGAATGTTTTTCTTCCCCTGATAAGACATCGCTCTCGCTTGGGGACCAGGAACTGCAAGGAACTGCCCGCTCTGGTGGCCAGGGGTGCCCAGAAAAGGACCCGATTCTGTGCGGGCTGCAGAAGCCGGAGAGCTGCTCCTGAGGCTGCTAGCCAAGGGCAGAAACGGGGAGCGAATGCAACCCCGCGCTCTGTCTGCCTCTCTTTCTTCCTCTGCTCCAAGCCCAGCCCCGGCTTAGAGCAAAAAAAAAAAGAGAGAGAGAGAGAGAGGGAGAGAGGGATGGAGGGGAGGGGGCGGGCGAAGAGACGGCAATAAAAGCCTGGGTTCCAGGCGGATTCCGCGGCGCATGCGCTGCCAACCACTCCCTTTCCTCCTCGGCAAAAGCCATCCGCTTCGGCGGAGGCGGCCGCTGATTGGCTGAGGCGTAAGGAATATGCAAATGACTAGGCGAGTGGTGCAATGAGGGGCTGGGCCCGAGAGCGGAGCGAGGCCCGGGGATGGGGCGGTCAGGGACTAGGCTCGCGCCAGCTGCTGCAGCTGCTACGGCTGCTGCCGATGCTGCTGTGGCTGCAGCCGGGCTCGCGCCATTCCCACCGCCCCTGCAGCTGCAGTGCCCTGAGAGGGGCGGAGGAGGGTGTTGGTTCGGCCATGCATGCCGTGGCCGGACACACGCGCGTGCACGCCTTTCCCGGGAGGGTGCAGCTCCCCTCCATTCCCGTCCCCGTCCACGTTCCCGTCCCCGCGTGGGGTGACTGCCGCAGAGCCAATGGCCGCAGCGAGCCAGCGAGCCCTCCTCCCGCCCTTCCGGGAAGGCTCCGCGCTCAGGGCCGGCCCACGGGCGGTGGGGGAGCAATGCTGCAGCCGGGCCACGCCCTGCGCTCTGCGGAGCCGGGAGCCCCCGACTGCGCTGGGATGCTGCGGCGGCGGCGCCACACTCGCGCTCGGGGGAGGGCGGGGCTGCTCCGCAAGATGCGAGGAGGTGGAGCGGGGTGGGGGGCGCCGGCTCCCAGGCAGCGGTTGCTTGGCAGCCGCTCTAAAAGAAGGCGAGGTCCGATAGGGCCTGGGGAGGCTGGACTGCAGCCCAGTGGAAGGACTAGCTTGAGATGCTGCTGCTGCAGGAAATGCCCACCGCCTCGCCCGAGCTCTCTCGGGGTCCTGGCGTAGCCCCTGCCATCCCCAGAGTTCTTAATTGGAAGGAACCTTGGGGTACATCGAGCCCCCAATCTGCCTTTGTTAGAAGAAAAACTGCGGTGCAACAATGGCTAGTGACTTACTTAAGGTCACACAGCTAGCCAGAATTGCAATCGGGGCCTTTGTGGCACCTAGAAAAGGGGAATAGCTTTGAACTCAGAAGACCTGAACTAAAAGTCTGCCTTTGACGCCCCTTATTACCTGGGTATGGCTAAGTCCTGCTTTAGGCCTCAGTTTCCTCACCTGTAAAAGTAGGGCAGTTGGTCTAGATCTCGTCAGAGGCCACTTGCAGCTCTCAATTTGTCTCCATATCTAGTGTTCTTGCAACTAGATCTGGGTGGCCTCTTTGCCCCCATTTTTCAGACCTCCTCTGTCCCATCACTATTCCTGCTGCCAGGCCACGGAAATCTGGCTGGACTCTCGTTTTCATCCCCTCCAAATCCTTGAAAGTCCCCCAAAGCTCACTTGCTTGGCCCCTCCCTGCAAAAGGGAACCACTGAGTCAAGCAGATTGGAGGAAGATGGACTGCCCACCACAGATTCTCTAGTCAGAGAAGGAGTCTTCCCCACCAGAGGAGGCAGGAGGAGTGAGGAGAGGAGGGAAGTCGTGGTCTTCTTCCTAGTTTGCAAGCTAAGGAAGCTGACCCAGAGAGGACAAAGTCCTCAGAAGCCAAGGGCAGAAGGAGAAACCACAGTCTGGTGCCTATACTCCAAGACTGTGTGTGGCTCCCCCTCATGCCCCAGCTAGGGAAGCAGCTTTAGGGGGGGCCTCTGCCTTAGGTGCCTTTCAAAGTCATCTGCAGACTTGCCATTCCTGGAAAGAAGCTTCTGCTGCAGATGGAGGAAATGATAAGGAGGAGCCCAAGTCTATACCTGCCCATCCTCCCTGGGGATTGCAGAGCAGATGGGTATAGTGGATAGAGGCCTGACTTTGGAGCCAGAGGACCTGTGTTCAAATCCAGGACCTGCTACTTCTGCCTATGAGACCTTGGACAAATCATTTAAGCACTGAGCATCAGTTTCCTTAGCAGTGAAATGAGGGGTTTGATCAGATGACCTGTGATTCATTCAATTCAACCCTTTCAGTGGCAAGGGAAAGGAAATCTGTACCATTAGGCTGAAAGGGGTGTGACTCCAGGAGCACAAAATTTATACAGGCAGAACTGAGGGCAAATTCAACTTGGGAAGGTGGGGAGGAGGGCTGGGGCCAGCAGACATCTCAGATATCAAGACACAAGACTCCCTGAGAACAGGGATGCCCCAAGACTGACCAGTGGGGAAAGGGACACTAATAAAGGCCACCAGATGACCACTGGGGGGAGGGGTTGCTTCTGGAGAACATCATAGAAGGAGTAGAGTGAGGCAGGGCTGGACTGGGTTGGGGAAAACTCACCTGACATTTCTGGATAAGTACCTGCAACACTGAGGCTGATCCTGAGGGAGCAGAGTCCTCACTAGAGTTAACCGTATCACTCCCTTGGATGTCAACACCCTGGGAAGAGTCCCAGGTCACCTGCCCTAGTTACAATATAAACTGGTACATATGGACATCTGTAGATAAATATAATAATATCATACATACATATATAATAATTATAATATTATACATAATAGTGCATATATATACATATATAATATGTATTATATATGTATATATAATAAGCCTCTTGATAGAATTGCCTAAAAATCTGCCTGCTGGTTGCATGATCTTCCCCAGCTGAAATCTTGTAACCAGTTTCTCCTCTCCTACTACATGCCCAGGCTTCTCTCAGCACAAATATAGACCCAGTGAAAAAAAGAGCTGGTCTTTTTTGTTAGTTAGTATGTGATTAGCAAGGCCCTTAACTCCTGCCCTTGCACACAGGCCCCCAGTAAGTCAGGAGCTCAGGAAGCATCTTTCCCAGAGGCATCCTCTCTTCTCTACCCTCACAACTTTGCAAGCACCCCTCTTCTCTTTTATCTTACAAGGAAAGTAGACAATCTGGGCTCAGAGAAGCTGGGTGGAAATCCTGGCTCAGCTTCTTCCTCCCTGTGACCTTGGGTAAATCACTTCCCTCTTTCAGCCTTAGTTTCTGTAAAATGAGAAACTTGAACTAGAAGAGCTCTAAGGTGCTTTCCAGTTCTGAATCTATGCTCTCCTGATCCTGATGAGACTCTCTGTCTCAGAAAGGCAGAAGAAACCTAAGGGAAGGCTAGTGTCCGAATCTGATCTCAGCCCCACTGTCTGCTAGGGTAGCTCTAGGACCCTGGATGGGAGGAGAGATGAACAGATGCTCATCCATTGCTGCAGGTTCAGTTAAGCTCTGGATCTGGTAGGGAACATGGGCGCTCCCTCCCCCACCCCACCAACTGTCTGACATCTGGATTTCTCTCCAGATTTCACCGTGGGGTAAAAAGGAAAGTGAGTCGGTGTCAGCAGATATGGGTGTGAGAAAGCAGAGTAGAAGCAGCCCATCCTCCCCACCTGGGGAAAAGAAGAGGATTTTGTTGTCAGCACAACTTTCTCTTTGTCCTTTTAAAAGCATGGTTGGGGGGGAGGGGATGTCATCATCCAAGCCAACTGTCACATGCAAATTGTTCATAATGGAAAGTTTCCATCAATCCTGCTAATATCCTTTGCATTTTCAAAGCCTCTATTTATCTATGGAGTATGTTCTGTTCTGAGTTTTTCCATATCATTCCTTCAAGCATTTTTCATTTGAGCCAAAATGGGCTACTAGCTATTTCCTTGTCCTGGGAATTCCATTTCCTGCCTCCACACCTTTGCATATGCTATTCTACTTGCCTTCAATGCCTTCAATCTGCTAGCACATTACTTCAGTTGCTTCAAACCTCTCTCATCCTCTAAGGCTTGGATTTCCAAACCCTCTGTTAACTGTTTTCACCTCAATTTCCTTATCTGTGGACATATTTTCCTTCAAAGGTAAGCTCTTTAAGATCTAGAACTATTTCCTGTTTGCCTTACAGTAGGATTCTTTTTTATTGGGAAGGGGATAATTTTAGCGCTGAGGTTTTGTCAGTGTGGGAAACTCCCCCAACTAAGAAAGGTGTTCTCTAATCTAGTGTCTTAGGGAGCTGACTTGTCCAAGATCATGACTAGTGTGGGTCAGATGGATAAGAGACTATCTTATAATTTCAGAAAAATATATGTTTAAAATTGCTATTACATGTAATTGGGAAAAGGAAGGAAGGAAGGAAGGAAGGAAGGAAGGAAGGAAGGAAGGAAGGAAGGAAGGAAGGAAGGAAGGAAGGAAGGGAG
>NW_025385199.1:0-3026 GCF_016433145.1 Gracilinanus agilis
TACCCAGCTGCCCCCTCAAAACTGATTTAAAAATCAATTGATCATTTCTTTAGGCTGGAAGAAAATATTCATGGTGGGGTGGGGGGAGGGAAAGACCTGATATCTGTCCTCAAGTACTCAAAAGGGCTATCTTGTGGAAGAAGGATTCAACTTGTTCTTTTCTTCCTTCTCTTTAATTTCACGGGTCATCAGTGTATATGAAATTCTATTTCCGTTGATTTCAAACAATGCACCTTCATATAAGTCTTACCATATTTCCTTGTGTGGATTGCACTGCCAGTTTCATGATTTTTCAAGGGCAGGTAGTCAATAAGTAATTATTAAGTGCTAAATATACAAAGAAAAAGCAGAAACAGCCCCTGTCCTCAGGAGCTTACATTCAAATGGGAGAGATGGTATGTGAAGAGCTGTGCACAACAGGGCTTCCTTATCTGTGCTTTCACTTTCTATGGTTTCAGTTACCTGCAGTCAACCCAAAATGCTGGAGATCTGCCTGTAGAGTGCCCAAGCTCACCCGTGAAGCTCCTGAAGCCTGCCTGTGGAAGCTGTCAGCCCCCAGAAGCAATCTCTTCTGCTTTCACTTTCACTTTTTTAGGGTTTTCTTTGGGGGGGGGGGAAGCCATAGAGCATGGAGCCAAGGAGTAGGAGTGGGAAGAGAGAGTGTATACCTGTGGGGGTCAGCAGGTGTTCACTTATATCTGCAGTAGGTCTTGAGAATGTATCCCCTTGCAGATATGGGGGCCTACTGCATATATGAGATAGATATAGAGCAGAGAGAAGTCAATATAGCTGAGAGTATGGGATCAGGGCCACAACCATCTCCATGGACTGATCCCTGTTAGACATGTTCTTTCTCATCTCTGATATCTTGTATTTACTTTTTGGGGTACTGTCATAACTCTTAGTAGAAGGTAAGCTCCTTGAGCATAGCGATGGTCTCATTCTTGTCTTTGAATACCTAGCACATACCACAGTGCCTGGCACATAATAAATACTTCCTAAATGCCCATTGACTAGAATTGAATGGGAATTTCCAGAGAGAGACGCTGCTTTCTACTCAATACGTGGAGAACACTTCCAGCATTTAGAGAGGTCCCAGAGTGGAATGGGCTGCCTTACAAGGGAGCAGGTTCCATATTGCTGGAGGTCTCCAAGTAGAGTCTGGAAGGCCACTTGCTGGAAGTGCTCCAGAGGGAACTCTTGCTCAGGAAGATGTTGAGATGGTTGTTATCTGAGTTTCCTTCTAACCTTGCAATTGTCTGATTCCCCAACCCAGCCTCGCAGGGACTCAGTGGACTTCCTAGTGAAGCAGGGTCAGACTGTTGCTTTCAGGCACTGAGGGAAAAAACTAGGCTATATTTTATATGTTAGAATAGTTTAAAATAATAAGTTTATTTCCCAAAGTGAGATGAAATCTATATAACATAGAACAACTATCTATAGCATGGTACAGTGGAAAAGAACATAATTTGGCATCAGAGGGCAGGGGCTCAAATCCCAGGTCTGCTACTGAATAATTGTGTGATCTCAGACCAGTCTCTCTATGTCTCTGAGTTTCCTCCTCTGGAAGTGAGGGAGTTGGATTAGATGGCCTCTAGGGTTCCTTGCAACTCTAACTTGGGGATCCCATGAAGCAAGTTGTCCCTCAGCTGATTGGTCCGTACAATGCTGTACAATCAGATGGACTGGATTTTGGACGACGCTGACCAACCAAAGAGACAATTAGAGCACTTAGGGGAAGGGCCACCAGAGGTATGCCAATGGTCTGGGAGTCCTTGCCTCTGGCAACCATATCTCTGGAGGTCCATGCTGCCTGTTTCATTTGGGGCAGCTAGATGGCACCGCAGTGGACTAGGCTTGGAATCAGGAAGACATGAGTTCAAATGCAGCCTCAGATACTTACTAGCTGTGTGATCCTGGGCAAGTCACTTAGCCTTTGTTTGCCTCAGTTTCTCAACTGCATGATATAAATGCTCATTTCTTTTCTCCCTCCCTATTTCTACCACTTCTCTGTTAGCTTTTCTGTGGCAATCTACTGCCCTCTAGTCCTCTCCTTCCCATTCCTTGGTAGAAGCACCAGCTGCCACCAGCTGCTTCACCCAGCTCCCAGACTGGCACCCTGAGTCAGTAGCCTGGCTGACTGGCAATGCCAGGGAGATCGGGTAGACAAAGAAAAGCTCCTTCCCATCTCAAACCCTGAGAAATCTCAAATGAGCAAAGAGAAACTTTGCCAAAAATGAAACCTGGTTTCCCAAATGGAGCTTCGAGTTTGGGAGTTCCGTCCTGTTAAAGGCTGTTCAATTGCAAGAAGCCTGATGTTTTACAGATGGAGAATAAACTCTTCCCAGCCTCCTCCTCACGGGGCTACTCAGACTGAGACAAGGTGGCGCATCTGCACCTAGATGGGGCCACGGGTGGCTTTAGGTCCCCAGACTGCTGGCAAGGAGAGTTTTTCTGGGATTTGAGCTTATATTCCGTATCGATTTCAGCTAGCTTAGGGGTCCTGCTAGCCTGGCCCCTTCTCCCTGCATCTGATGCTGGTTAATGCATCAAGTTCTCAGATACACTGGAGAAAGAAAACGGGAGGCTATGTACGTGTGCATATATATGTACATGTGTGTGCATGTGGGTCCATATGTGTCTGGGGGGGCGGTGGACAGAGTAGGAAAGTGAACTATGATGGTGTGCCTAACCAGGGAATTCAAGCAACCTGTAGAATTGCCTCAATCAGGGCTCCAGATATTGGCCTCCTGCCCTTTTAGTTCCAATTATTTTGAGCAAATGACAGCTAGGAAATAACTTACAAACTTGGGTAATTAACCCTGATTTTGCTCCATGAGGTAGCCTGGTGTATTGGCCTTGGTTCTAGTGCTTGTGTTACACACTAGCTGTGTGACCCTGAAAAAATCTCCTCATTCTGGCCTCAGACCCTTCCTAGCTGGGTGACCCTGGGCAAGTCACTTGACCCCTATTTCCTAGCCCTTACCACTCTTCCGCCTTAGAGCCAATACACAGTATTGACTCCA
>NW_025385200.1:0-3069 GCF_016433145.1 Gracilinanus agilis
GAGATGTTGATCTAAACCTAATCTCTCTCATATTGTTTTCCAAATTTCCCAGCAGTTTTTGTCAAATAGTGGATTCATGTCCCAAAAGTTGGGCTCTTTGGGTTTATCATACACTGTCTTGCTGATGTCATTAACCCTAAGTCTATTCCACTGATCCTCCCTTCTTTCTCTTAGCCAGTACCATATTGATTTAATGACTGCTGCTTTATAGTATAGTTTAATATCTGGTACTGCTGAGCCACCTTCCTGCATGTTTTTTTCATTATTTCCCTTGATATTCTTGATCTTTTGTTCTTCCAAATGAATTTTGTTATAGTTTTTCCTAATTCAGTAAAGAAGTTTTTTGGTAGTTTGATAGATATGGTTCTAAATAGGTAAATTAATTTGGGTAGGATGTTCATTTTTATTATGTTAGCTCGTCCTACCCATGAACAGTTAATGGCTTTCCAATTGTTGAGGTCCAGTTTTATTTGTTTGGAAAGTATTTTGTAGTTGTTTTCATATAATTGCTGTGTTTGTTTTGTTAGATTGATTCCCAAGTATTTTATATTGTCTAGGGTGATTTTAAATGGTGTTTCTCTTTCTACCTCTTGCTGTTCTAATGTGTTGGATATGTATAGAAATACTGATGATTTATGTGCATTTATTTTGTATCCTGCCACTTTGCTAAAGTTATTGATTATTTCTACCAGCCTCTTAGTTGATTCTCTAGGATTTTTTAAGTATACCATCATATCATCTGCAAAGAGTGATAGCTTAGTCTCCTCATTGCCTATTTTGATACCTTCAATTTCTTTTTCTTTTCTAATTGCTATTGCTAGTGTTTCTAGTACTATGTTGAATAATAGAGGTGATAATGGGCATCCTTGCTTCACTCCTGATCTTATTGGGAAGGCTTCTAATTTATCCCCATTGCATATAATGCTTGTTGATTGTTTTAGGTATATATTGTTTATTATTTTTAGGAAGGGTCCGTCTATTCCTATACTTTTCAATAGGAATGGATGCTGTATTTTGTCAAAGGCTTTTTCAGCATCTATTGAGATAATCATGTGATTTTTGTTTGTTAGACTGTTGATATGGTCAATTATGTGTATGGTTTTCCTAATGTTGAACCAACCTTGCATTCCTGGTATAAATCCCACCTGATCATGGTGGATGACCTTCTTAATTACTTGATGGAGTCTCTTTGCTTATATTCTATTTAAGATTTTTGCATCTATGTTCATTAGGGAGATTGGTCTGTAGTTTTCTTTCTCTGTTTTTGATCTCCCTGGCTTTGGAATCAGTACCATATTTGTGTCATAAAAGGAATTTGGTAGGACTCCTTCTTTGCTTATCATATCAAATAATTTGTATAGTATTGGGGTTAGTTGCTCTTTGAATGTCTGATAGAATTCACTTGTGAATCCATCAGGTCCTGGTGATTTTTTCTTAGGGAGTTCTTTAATGGCTTGTTCAATTTCTATTTATGATATGGGATTATTTAGGTATTCTATTTCTTCTGCTGTTAATCTAGGCAATTTATATTTTTGTAAATATTCATCCATATCTCCTAAATTGTTATACTTGTTGCCATATAATTGGGTGAAATAGTTCTTAATGATTGCCTTAATTTCCCCTTCATTATAGGTGAGGTCTCCCTTTTCATCTCTTATACTGTCAATTTGGTTTTCTTCTTTCCTTTTTCTTATTAGATTGACTAGTACTTTGTCTATTTTATCTGTTTTTTCAAAATACCAGCTTCTAGTCTTATTTAGTAATTCAATAGTTCTTTTACTTTTGATTTTATTAATTTCTCCCTTAATTTTTAGTATTTCTAATTTAGTTTTCATCTGGGGGTTTTTTATTTACTCGCTTTCTAATTTTTTGAGTTGCATGCCCAATTCATTAATCTCTGCCCTTCTTAATTTGTTAATATATGCACTCAAGGATATAAATTTCCCCCTGAGTACTGCCTTGGCTGCATCCCACAGAGTTTGGTAGGATGTCTCATCATTGTCATTCTCTTCAATGAAATTGTTGATTGTTTCTATGATTTCTTCTTTGACAAATTGGTTTGGGAGAATCATATTATTTAATTTCCAATTGGTTTTTGATTTGCCTGTCCAGGTGCCCTTACTGATTATTATTTTTATCACATTATGATCTGAGAAGGTTACATTCATTATATCTGCTTTTTTGCATTTGTTTGCCATGATTCTATGCCCTATTACATGGTCAATCTTTCTAAATGTACCATGTGCAGCTGAAAAGAAGGTGTATTCCTTTCTGTCCCTATTTATTTTTCTCCACATATCAATTAAATCTAATTTTTCTAGGACTTCATTCATCTCTCTTACCTCTTTCTTATTTATTTTTTGGTTTGATTTATCTAGATCTGAAAGAGGAATATTTAGATCTCCCACTATTATGGTTTTACTATCTATTTCCTTCTTGAGCTCTGCCAGTTTCTCCTTTATGAATTTGGATGCTATACCACTTGGTGCGTACATACTTAGCAGTGTTATTTCCCCATTGTTTATACTGCCTTTAATCAGGATGTAATGACCTTCCCTGTCTTTTTTATCATATCTATTTTTACTTTGGCTTTGTCAGAGATCATGATCACCACTCCTGCCTTCTTTTTCTCATTTGATGCCCAAAAGATTTTGCTCATACCCTTAACCTTGAGCTTGTGTGTATGTGTCTACCCGCCTCATATGTGTTTCTTGTAGACAACCTATGGTAGGATTTTGGTTTCTGATCCACTCTACTATTTGCTTCCGTTTTATGAGCGAGTTCATCCCGTTCACATTCAGAGTTACAATTGTTAGTTGTGTATTCACTGACATTTTTGTATCCTCCTCTAGACCCACTCCTTCTTATTACACTATTTTCTTTTACACCAGTGGTTTGCTTTGAGCCGGTATCCCTTATCCCCTCCCTTGATTGACTTCCCTTTCTGCCCCCTCCCTTGTTGTTCCCCTATTTTTGTTTTTTAAAGACCAAATTAATTCCCTCCCCCTTCTTCTTCCCTCCCTTTTTTGGCCTCCCCTCTCCCCTGCTCCCTTTGGTTTATCCCTTCTG
>NW_025385201.1:0-6103 GCF_016433145.1 Gracilinanus agilis
TCTCTCTCTCTCTGTCTCTCTCTCTGTCTCTTCCTCTCCTCCCAATCCCCTATTAATAGAAGAGTTCCCTTTAGCTCTAAGGGCCCAGTTTCTTGGGGGTCCTTGTTTTTTTTGTAGGAAACAGGATGGCAATTGTTTTGAGTTTCAACACAGACAATTTCTCTGATTAAAGATCCTTTACTGTGCTTGCTGGCAAATAATTCTTGGGGAAGGTCCTCCAAGCTCCCAGTACAGGGAAGCTACCTTCAGGGTCCCAGAGCAGCAGGGCCAAAAGGGGCTTTGTGTAAATGATGACTTGGGGGTAATATTTTCCTCCTTGTGTCATCTGTTGGCTGGTTTCTGCAGTTTCTCTTGCCAACATTATTGCTGCTGTTGAGAGCTTTCTTGGGGTTTGAATCTCAGCTGAGCTCAGGATGCCTCTGATGTTGCCTCTGAGGAAACAGATTCTACGGGGGTGGAAGTGGGGAGTGGTTTGCCTCATTATCCCTAAAGTTGAAAACAGCAAGCTGTCTTTGTTGGCTTCCTGTAACGAGTGGGGATACAGTTCCTTGGGAATTCAGGCCAAGTCAAAGGGCCATTTAGTTAAGTGTCCTCTCTCCTTGGACACTCAGGGAGCTAGGTGGTGTAGTAGATAGAGCAGTGGGCTTGGAGTCAGGAAGATCTGAGTGCAAATTTAGCATCACACAGTTTCCAGCTGTGCAACCTAAGACAACTCTGCTTCAGTTTCTTCAGCTGTCAAATGAGGGTAATTGTAACACCTACCTCCCAGTGTTTTGAGAATTGAATGATATATTTTTAATGCTTGTTTCCTTCCTTCCTCTCCACATTACCAAGTATGTCCGCTCCATTGTCCAATTTCTGGTGCCTCCTGAACCACCCATGGACTATAGACATAACAACAGCCTTTTTGAATTGCTCGCCAATGCAGATAGCCAACATGGCTGTGATATATAGTCATTTAGAATCATTTGGGGACACGGAGAAGTTAAAAAGATTCATGCAGGGTTTGCAAAGCTATGTCATAGGCACTCCTATGTGGCATCAGGACCAACTTTCTATCCACTACAGTGTATTCTCCTTCTCCCACATAACATGGCCCTGAACAATATGAATTCACAATAATCTTGCTGAAATCCAGCGTAACCCAAATCCCACCACGGAGCTGCCAATCTCTGCTCCAATGCCATTTAAACTACTGTATACACTTAGAAAATGGTTCTCACATTACTAATTGATGCTTGTGATGCAGTTTTCCCTAATGCCATGTTTTCAGGAACCCAATTAATAAAATTAGTCCAGGTATGCCTGTAATGGGAAATCATTCAGGACAGTACCATTATTCTTCTTGGAGACAAAATTACTGTGACAGTTCTGAAATTTAAAAAGAAAAAATCTTCAATGTTAACAACTGGGAAGATCTCTTCCCACACTGTCCCCCCAACTTCCTCAATCATAGAATATAAAGGTAGACTAGGTGATATCTGAGTTTTTTTTCCAGCCTTAAAGTTTTTATATGATTTTTTCTGTGATTCTGACTGGTGGTGACAGCTTTGTGAATTAAGAATCATTCCCTCCTATGCAGCCCAGTGCAATATTAGGATAGCCTCCAGGAAGTACCACATCCATTCCCTGCCCTCAATCCACCCACATTCTCCCCTCCCCTAAACCCATTAATACAACAGCTCTATCATCCAACATTAATAAAACCTATTATTGGATAAAAATCACTGGTTTCAAAAGCCTCATTTTGTGCTATTAGCAGGAGAACCCTGGTTCTCAGAGGAGTTAACAAAGAGAGGAGAGATCAATTATTAGATAAGGTCACAACTTTCCTTAGGTCTGAAATGAATGAATAAGTTGGGAACTCTCCCTTGTTACCCATCATCAATGGTTGTCCAGAGTAGCTGGACAGCTCTCAGGGGGCCATCTTTCTTGTGGGTTTCACCTTGAGATTTGGTGACTACAACCCCAGTCACTGACCGAATGGACTAGTCACCAACTAACTCCCTCTCAATAATGGGGTTATAAATTTAGAATGAGTAAAGTTTCCACAAGTCATCTCAGTCTAGCCCTTTCATTTCCTATAGGAGGAAGCTGATGCCTTTGGAGACTGCTGTCTTATCCAAGGTCATACAGGTAGAAAGCTGCAGAACTGGAAATCAAACCTAGGCCCCCTGACTCCAAACCCAAAATGCTTTCCACTGTGCTGCTTTACACTGGCTTCTATCAGTTCCCTCTTGGGATACAGGTAGCTAAAGATAAATCCAGAAGTATTATAGGGGATTTAAGTTAGTCAGCAAACATTTATTAGGGACTTATGATACATCAGACACTGCGCTGAGTGCTGTGGAGACATAGTGATGAAAAATCACAGTCCCTACCCTGAAGAAGTTCACAGCATGCAAAAAAATAATGTCTGTATAAGATACAGCTAGATTAATTGATAGATTGATAGATAATAAAATATGCCTTAATATGTGAATAAGAACCCCATTATCTATAATGGTAATTGAGGATGGTTAGGTAGCACAGTGGATAGAGAGATGGGCCTGGAGTTAGAAAGTTCTGAGTTCAAATCCATCCCCTTTCGAGCTATGTGACTATAGGCAAGTCATTTAGCCTCTGTTTGACTGTTTCCTCAGCTATAAGATGAGGATAATTTTGGTACCTACCTCACAGGGTAATTGTGAGGATCAAATGAGATAAAATTTGTAAAGCACTTAGTGTCAAATACTTAATAAGAAAGCTGTTAATGATTGTAATCATTGTACCTATCATCATCATCATCATCATCATCATCATCATCATCATCATCACCTTTCCCTTCTCTATAATCCCTCATATATTGAGACAGAGTCCCATCATCAATTAGTGACCCTGGCAATATGATTTGTTGATTTTTTTAGTTGTACTAATGTAGTCCAAAGGCACAGAGCCTTTTTTTGAATCATCTATTATCTAAAGGAAGCCATTTGTAGGCTTGAGATAGCTTTTCTGGGGCTGGAGCAAGGGTGTGAAGGGGGAGGAACCTGACTGCACTGAGATAAATTGGAAAAATCTCCTTGATTGCGTTGGTTGGCTAAAATGGCCAAGAGTCCAGCAAAATGTAACTAACAAGTCAGCTACCTCAGCTGACTTTGACTTGAAGACTTATAATGAGAAACTACAGAAATGGCTCTATTCATTTACCATGCTAGTTATTATGAATCAGCTACTCCTACATTTGTACCCATTTTCCTCTGGTTCTGTAGACCAGGAAAATGGTCTTGAGTTGGTGGCTGGAAGGGATATTGCAGAGACTCCATTCATGGAAGTTTCACCTATGATGGCCACTGCTTCCTATCACTACCCTTTCCTTTACGCTGCCAAGGATAGGCTAGGGATTGCCAGTCTACAAGGCAGCTCCTGCCTGCCTGACCCTGTAAGCCATTAGATGTCTCTCTTCAGGTTGGGTGACAAGGGAGTGAGGAAGTGGCCAGGGGGGTGATTGAACAGTTCTCACCAAGTGCATATTCATGTCACACAGGCCTTGGATAGTGATTGGGGTGACTTGTGGGACGAGTTTGAAGAGCGGCGGTACCTGAGTGCCAAGAAGTGGCAAGTCGGCCAGGATCCCTATAAGCTGTACTCCTTCAACCAGCGGGAGAGCGATCGGATCCCCAGTAACCGCGCTATCTGGGACACTCGCCCTGACAGGTATTTCCTCCTTCTGCCTCTCTTCTGTTCCCTCTGGTGCATCTGATCACTGCAAAGAGGTAACAAATTGCTGCTCACTAGCTGAGTGACCTGGGGGGAAGTCATCTGACCTCTTTAAATTTTAATGTCTTCATCTATAAAATGGAGTAATACCAGCCCTGTCAAACTCATAGGGAAACTTTGAGGAAAAGAGTTTTGTGGACATTTTAGATAGCATTCTAAATGCTATGTAAATGATAACTATTATTATTTCACAGATTAGGATACTACATCTCAGAGAGATGAAATAACTTAACCAATATATATATATATGGTGATTTAGTAACACAACTGAGACTATGGAACCCAGTTCAGTGCTTTTCCTAATATACTCTCAAAGGTATATTTTCCATTTTCACTGACTGCTTTCACTCTAGTTTAAGGCTTCATTACTTTTTTCATGCTTAGATGATTAAAATAGGTTCCTAACTCATCCTCTTGCTTTTAGTCTCATCCCTATCCAATGCATCCTATATATTATTGGATTCATTTTCTTAAAATACAACAGTGATTATATCACTCCCCTGGTCCAAGTCTACCCACATTAGCAACTAAACAAACGCCAAACTGTTCTTCAAGAGTCTTGATGATGTGGCACCAACTTATTTTCAAGCATCACTTCTTACTATTTTCCTACACTAACCTTTGGACTCCTCCAGAATAGTCTGTCTCATTTTTTGCTGGTTTTCTTTTTTCTGTTTTCTGAGTTGGCTGGCCATTAGTGTGAGTTCTACCAGCCTATTTTTCAACCCTCTTTTTTCCCAACTCATTTGAGATACCTAAATCAGTGCTGAAATTAAGAATGATCAAATGGTGCTGTCAAGGATGCTGGTTCAATAGTAAAAGAGACACCTGTGGAGTGAAGGAATTAATAGAATCATAAGATTTAGAGGTGGAAAGGAATTTGGGGAATTTTTGAGTCCAATTGTTTCATTTTATAGGTGAAGATACTGAGGTCCATGATAGTAAAGTGATCTACCTAAGATCACACACCTAATTTGGTGGTAGAGGTGAATCTAGAATTCACTTCCTCTGGCTCTTATTCTAGTCTTTTTTCTCCCTATTTCTATTCAAAGGGTAGAATCTACTGAAAGAAGATAAGGTACTTAATAAGAATTTCAGACCCCTTAAAACACACAAAAGGAAAAAAGCCATCTCACTCTCCTACAAGTCACTAGCCAGTGCCCTAAAGAGAATAAAGATCATTCATATCTACCTGGAAAATCTGACAACAAGCCTGAATCATGGGATCTTAACAGTAAAAGAGATAAGTGCTCTAGTCAACATGGGGGACCAATGAGCTAACAAGTTTTTATCAAATGTCAACTATGCACAAAGTTACTATGAAGACAACTTTAAAAAATTAGATCTGTAACTTAATTGTTGAGTTTGAATGTGTTCCCCCACAGCTTCTCCTGGAATCAATAAATATTAAGAACTTTGCTGGCTCAATATCTGTTTCTCAGGGGTTATGTATCAAGATCTAGCCATTCATCCTCAACCCATGAAAGAATGTTGACAATAAAACTACATTTTCTAATCATAATACTTTTTTCTTGGACTTATGATTCCACTGACATGGGAAAGTGCTTTGGTAGATGAATTTCTTACTGGGAATTTAAGATACTAATGAAATCAAAAGACTGTTAAAACAGGGTTATTATCACCATCATTATTATTATTACTATGAATTAATCTAATTTTATGTCATCATATAATTGCTATTATAAATAATATAATAATGATTATTATCTTAATGACAATGATCTTTTAAGTAACAGTAATGATTTATTATTGTTGTTATTAATAAAACAGCTTATATCAATTTAATATTTTATGGTTACAAAGTCCTTTCTCATTAGTTCTCATACCAACCTGAAGAAGAGAAGACAGGCATTAATGTACTAAATTAACATATGATGAGATCCATAATGACTCAAAAGATATTGTCCTGGCCATCTACAGAGGAAAACCAAGGAGGATGATCATGTATTACCCAGACTCTGACTTGAAGCTAAATAGGCTATCTTTTGGATTAGTCCAGCCATGAACATGGAAAGATATCACAAATAAATGATGAACTAGCCCCAGAATTGAATATGAAGAGGAAATACAAAAATTGAAAGTCTGAAGAGAAATCAGTGATCATCTAATTCAGTCCAAATCTGAAAGGAATTCTCCTCTGTATCAAAGCTAATGAATTATCATCTGGTCCTTGCTGGTTGACAACCAATGAGGAAGAAATTGGACTGGATTACACTTGGGAAGCTGCATAGTGCTCTCAGTCACACCAAACTCCTCAAATTACCTCCACCTCCCAAGACACTCTCTCTCTCTCTCTCTCTCTCTCTCTCTCTCTCTCTCTCTC
>NW_025385202.1:0-3113 GCF_016433145.1 Gracilinanus agilis
TCCTCCTCCTCCTCCTCCTCCTCTTCTTCCTCTTCTTCCTCTTCCTCCTCCTTCTTCTTCTGAAGAATCTTTAGGGAGTGTGGTGTATAAGATAGAGAGCTGGTCTTAGAGTCAGAAAGACAGAAAGACTTAGTTCAAATGATATGATATCACAGGCCAGGGCAAAAGCAAAATTTTATTAACCTTATTAGTTATTTTAACTATTTAACTATTAGTTTAATCAAAAACCCTGTTTTTAGATTCTTATTGTCATCCTATGGTTCCTCTTAGCTTATCATCTTCAAAATTTATAAACATGCCTTCAATATTTTTCATTATCCTTGTCATTTATGGATATTTTGAACAAAACTGGACCTAGAATAGATGTATATAATTAACTACTAGAAAGCTGTCTCCAAGTTAATATTGATCCATTGCATAGTCAGGTAGAATTGAATCTGCCTGAGCTTACACAACCACGAAATAGCTGAGCTGTTAGTGATGTTGTCAGACACCTTAGTGAAATCTCCTTATGCCATGTCTACCCTGTTCCTCTAATCAATCAGTCTGGTAATTATTTTAAAATAGGAAATCAGTTTAGTTTGGCTTAACTTGTTCTAAGTGAACTCATAGTGGTTCCAGGTAATCACTTTTTTTCTCTTTTTGAATACTCACACATTGTTCGTGTAAAAATTCATTCTAGAATTTTGCTTCAAATTTAAGTTAGCCGTATTATTTTGTAGTTTAGAGAGTATTCCTTCTTTTCATTTAAACAAATTGGTACTTCCAAAAATATTTGTAGCTGCACTCTTGTGGTGGCAAAGAATTGGTAAATGAGGGGGTGTCCCTTGATTGGGGAATAGCTGAACAAATTGTGTTATATGATGGTGATGGAATACTATTGTGCTGTAAGAAATGATGAACTGGAAGATTTCTATATGAACTGGAAGAACCTCCATGAAGTGATGCAGAGTGAAATGAGCAGAACCAAGAGAACATTATACACAGAAAGTGAAACATTGTGCAACAATTGAATGTAATCGACTTTGCTATTAGGAGCAATGCAATGATTCAGGACAATCCTGAGGGATTTATGAGAAAGAATGCTATCCACACTTAGAGAAAAAACTGTGGGAATAGATATGAAGAAGAAAAATACATGATTCATCACTTTTTTATGTGGGTACATGATTTGGGGTTTTGGTTTTAAAATATTGCTTTATTGCAAAAATGAATAATATGGAAATAGGTATCAAGTGATAACATTTATATAACCCAGTGGAATTGCTTGTCTGCTCCTGGAGGGGAGAGGGAAGAGGGGAAGGAAAGAAAATAAATTGTGTAAATATAGGAAAATGTTTTTAAAAAATTAAAAAAATTGGTACTTCATTTTCCTATGTCCAGTTTTTTTATTCCCTTCCCATTCTCCACAGTTCTTACTGCTTTTACACTGATGAGCCAGCCCACAAGTACTTATGTGCCAGACACTGTATTAAACACTAGGAATACAAAGAATGGGAAAAATAGGTATTATCTTAGAGTTTATGCTAACATTAAAACATGAACAAAATGCTATATTAAGTTCTGAAGAGATCAAAGTTTCTGAATTTTCTATGAGATCAGCCCATCTCCTTTTCTGGTCATAAAATCCTTGATGATAACTTTAATACTACTTCTTATATATATTTAATTTGGGCTTAAAAAAAGTATCACTAAATATTAAACATGGGAGAAATCTGTAGGGACCTGGAAAGAGAATTTGCTGAGGAGTCAGTAAATCTGGGTAAGTGACTAGGTGGTGCAATAGTGGAGAACTGGATTTGGAGATGGGAAGACTTGAATTCAAATCCAGCCTCAGATGCTTACTAGCTCTATGATCCTTAGCTTCCTCATCTATAAAATGGGGATGATAATTATACCTACCTCCTAGAGATATTGTGGGGATAAAATGAGGTAATATTTATAAAGTGTATTGCAAATCTTAAGGCACTATATAAATGCTTATTATTATTATTTTCAGAAACTCTTATCTTCTATCTTAGAATACCAAGCATCACTTCCAAGACAGAAGAGCGGAATTGGGGTTAAGTGACTTGGCCAGGATCCCACAGGTAGGAAGTGTCTGAGGTCATATTTGAACCCAGGATCTCCTGTCTCCAGGTCTGGCTCTCTATCCAATCAGCCACTTAGCTGCCCCAAAGTTTATTACTATTATATTATACTAGTATAATGTTATACTAGTATAATTCCTTACATGGATTTGAGGTCCCTCGCCATTCTAGTTGCCCTTTGGACACTCTCCAGAGTATTTAACATTCATTCATTCAATCATCAAACTTTTTTTTTAAATTAAGTATCAACCCCATACAAAGAATTTTGATAGATGTAGGGAATATGCACAAAATTCAGATGATAGAATTTCTGTCCTCATGAAGTTTATAATCTAGATAAGATGTCAATACTGATAATTATAATATAGTGCAAAGCACGGGGATAAAATATGTGAATACAATAAAGTAGTTTCTGCCCTCAAGGAGCTTACAGAAGTACAAGTCAGGTATTATCAGTGCATTATAGAGTTACTGATAAAGTGCTATTCCAGGTCTAAGAAGGTTGATCATTACATAAAAAACCCAAACCCTTTAATACTTCTCCATTTCTTCCTTAGCCTGGATCTTCTGTACTTCTGGCCCTAACCTTTTCCCTCAGACTTCTCTCCCATTCCATTCCTATAACCCAATCATGCTGCGTGATTTCATCTTAAGATCAGAAATATATTTTCATATGACTTTATATGTATATATATTTTACATGTACTTTCCTACCTCCAAGCCTTTGCTCATGTTATTTCATCTACTTGGATTGTTCTAACCATCCCCACCTGTCTACATCCTAGCTAGGACTAAGACAGAACAAAAGCTACCTTTTGTTCCATGAACTCTTCCCAGGTTTTTCCAGTCCAGGAGTGGAACACAGGACCATAGATTTATATTTTAGTTTAAATACTTTAATTCAAAGATCATTCAGTCTAATCTTCTCATCCTATAGATGAAGGAACTATAGAAGATAAATGACTTGTTCAAGGCCACATAGGATCAGCTACCTTTTTTCCTTTCTCCTCTCCTCTCCTCTCC
>NW_025385203.1:0-6921 GCF_016433145.1 Gracilinanus agilis
CCCCACATCTCTCTGTCTCTCTGTTTCCTCTCTGCCTGGTTGTCTGGCTGTCTCTCCCCCGCTCTCTCCTTCTCTCTCTGTCTCCCTCCCTCTCTCTGCCTGTCTCTCGCTTTTCTTCTATCTCCCCCCTTTCTGTCTCTGTCTCTCTCCCTATACCTCTCTCCAGCCTCCCCCTGCCCCCGCCCTTTGTGGCTCTGCCATTCCTCCCATTCGCTTTGCTGATTTGCCACAGCAGCCGGAGTCAACCCATGGACAAGCCAGGCCCTGGCACAAAGGGGGGCTGCGGCCGTGCCCTCCTGCCCTGCCCTCTCGTGCCGTCTCTCCTCGGCGTCCTGTAACGCGGACGGGCACTGTGGAAGGAGGCCTCGCTAAGAGGCAGGCGGGGGCCGGGCCAGGCTGCTCGGCCCTCCTCTTCCTCCTGGCCGCCCCTGCCAGGCTGCCTCCGCGTTTTCCCTCCGGGGCTGCCGCTCTGCTCTGTTAAGTTTTGCCTGCTGCTAGTTGGCAAGTTTGAGATGACCCTAAAAGCTAATGGGCAGAGCGGGCTGCTGTCTGCCGTCAGCCTGAGATTCGCTGGCACGACCCTCCCGGGCTTCACGGCTTGCGCTTTGCTGACGGGCACATTTTCCAAACTTCCAGAAGTGCAGTTTTCGGAGAACGAGGCTGGACTTTCCCCCACACTCGGCCAGCTGGGGAAATGGCCTTGCGGGCCGGGAGACGGTGCCGTGGACCTTCCTGGCGGTCTGGGCTACCTTCCCGGGCCCCCCACCCTCCTTCGAAAGTCAAGCCAAGGGGCAGGAATTGGCCCGGCCATGAGCCCCCTGGCCATGAGTCGAGCCAAGTGGCCATCTTCTTCCCCCCACCTTTCACTGGCAGCCTCCCCCAATGCGCTAGAGCATGAGCAAAAGGGAATTCTGGGGAGGGGAACAGCCTGGCATCGGGCACTGGAGATGAGCGAAGTCGGGCTTTGAATGGCAGGCTGAGGCCACAAGGAGCCCTGAAGGGTTGCGGTGGAGGGTGGGCCGCAGAAGGCTTCCGAGGCCTTCCAGCTCCCCTGAACCCGAGTGGCCAATTGTCCCGGAGCCTCCATATGGAGACCTTCAGGGAGGGGGAGGCAGCCCGCAGCGACTTCGGACAGTTCTGAATCGTAGGAAGCTTTTCCGTACACCAAGGCAAGATTGCCGACTGCAGCCAACTACAAGTTTGGAGAACGTGGGCCTTTCTGCAGGCCGCACAATGGCATAACGTGCAAACTCGCCGAGGCAGCTCAACTGAGCCAGAACGTTAGTGAAGTAGCAGGATATCAAGTCAGCCCACACAAACAACTGTCGTTTTAATAGGCTGCTCAGAAAGGCCTGCAGGAAGAGATCAAAGAAATGCCCCATTAAAAACGAGCACCGAGAGGGTCAAATGCCTGGCAGTGGCCCTGCCTACGCCAGCCCAGGCGCTCTCTGAACATTGCCAGACACTCTGAACGCAAAAGAGGCAAAGCTAAATAATTGGAGACCTACTCATTGCTCATGGACGGGCAGAGCCAATATAATAAAAGTGACCGCCCTGCCTAAACCGATCGCCTTTTTCAATGCCATCCCAATCGGAATGACCAAAAATATTTTATTGAACCAGAAAAAGAATAACAAAATTCATTTGGAAAAATGAAAAATCGGGAATAGCAAGGAAGCCCAGCAGGCCTGGATTTTCAGCTGTGTTGGAAAGCAGTCATTAGCAAAACCATCTGGTCCTGGCTAAGCAAGAGAAAGGCCGAGCAGTGGAACAGAACAGACGCACAGCAAGTGGCGATAAAAGATTATAGCCGCCTCATATAGTGCAGAAGGGTAGATCCCAGCTGTTGGGGAAAAAAATCACTCCTTGGTGGAAAGCTGCAGTCATTTGGCAGAAATTCGGTATAGACCATTATCTCCCACCATTCACTAAGATCAAAGTGTTTACATGGTCTAGACATGGAAAAGGAGATTTCATAAGCAAATGAGAAGAACAGGGAGGGGCAGCTGAGTGGCTCAGTGGATGGAGAGTCAGACCTAGAGGCAGGAGGACCCAAGTTCAACAGTCCTCAGACACTTCCTAGCTGTGTGACTCTGACCAAGTCACTGAACACCCAATGCCTAGCTTTTATTGCTCTTCTGCCTTGGAACCAATACACAGGATGGATTCTAAGGTGGAAGGGAAGGGGGTTTTATTTAAAAAGAAGAACTGAGAGCATGCTATCTAGCAGATTTCTGGCCAGGAGAGGGACTTCTGAGGCCCGGAGGGATGGAGAGTGCTGGGAGACGTAAACAGATCATTCTGAGTACATTCAACTCAAGAGTTTTTGTCCAAGTAAAACGGACATTGCCCGGCTGTGCAGGAAGGCAGACCATTGCGGGAGGGGTTCCTAGATGGTCTCTGTGTGCTGGGGGTCTCGCAGAGAATGTCATCAGGTTTGTGGGAACCGGAGCCATCCCCAAGGGAGAAACGGGTAAACGATGGGGAGTTTTCAGAGGCAGAATCGAAGCCAGACGTGGCATTTCCAGCATCGTCTCCCACTGAGCCATGGGCTGGTATGGCGAAGGGCAGAGTGTCAAACATTGGAGGGGAGACACCAGCAAGGAGCCGATCCCAACCATTTTGGAGAGCAATTTGGACTGCCGCCCGGAGAGCTACCAAGCTGGGCCATTGCTGGCTCTGGATGACTTCTGTGGCTTCTTCCTTCTAAAGCGATGCCCTGTTTGGTTCTTGGAGCACCACCATCAGCTCTGTCTTTTTTTTTTTTTAATTAAGTTTATCTATTTAATTAAAGGATTTAGAATATTTTTCCCTGGTTACATGATTCACGTTCTTTCCCTCCCCTCCCCCACCCCCTCCAATAGCCATTGAGCAGTTCCACTGGGTTTTACATGTGTCATTGATCAAGACCTATTTCCATATTAATATTTGCATTAGAGTGATCTTTTAAAGTCTACATCCCCAATCATATCCCCATAGAACCACGTGATCAAGCAACGGTTGTTTTTCTTCAGTGTTTCTGCTCCCACAGTGTTTCTGTTCCTTCTCTGGATGTGAATAACGTTCTTTCTCATTAGTCCCTCAGAATTGTCCTGGGTCATTGTGTTGTTGCTAGTAGAGAAGTCAGTTACATTCCATGGTGCTACAATGTATCCATCTCTGCGGTCAATGTTCTCCTGGTTCTGCTTCTTTCACTCTGCATCAATTCCTGGAGGTTGTTTCAGTTTACATGGAATTCCTCCAGTTCTTTATTCCTTTGAGCACAATAGTATTCCATCACCAACAAATACCACAATGTGTTCAGCCATTCCCCAATTGAAGGGCATCCCCTCATTTTCCAGTTTTTTTGCCACCACAAAGAACGCGGCTATAAATATTTTTGTTCAAGTCTTTTTCCTCATTATCTCTTTGGGGTACAAACCCAGCAGTAGTATGGCTGGATCAAAGGACAGGCAGTCTTTTAAAACCCTTTGAGCATAGTTCCAAATTGCCATCCAGAATGGTTGGATCAATTCACAACTCCACCAGCAAAGCATTAGTGTCCCAATTTTGCCACATCCTCTCCAACTTTTATCACTTTCCTTTGCTGTCATATTATTGGCTCCATCTTTCACTCAATTTCTTTGAGTAAAGAAGCAGGAAACAAAGTCCAGAGTTCCTGTCCAACCAGGCTTCTGCCCTGGCCCCTGCCCTCGGGTCCTTGACTATGCATCAGTGCCCACTCCTAGTCCCTCACTGCCTCAGTTTGGCCTATTTGCACAAGGTCTCATGCTGCCACTGAGCCTCAGGTTGTCCCTTGAGCAGGATGGTTGCCAGCAGGCTGGCATTCCTCTCCTCACGGACTCTAGCATGGGTCCTGGAGCAAGGTGGGGGCTGAGTGGTGCTCTGTGATTAACTGAGCTGCTAATGCTGCAAAAATCCTGCTCTTCTTCCAGGGGTGCCCAGTGTTCGAGAGTCCACAGAGGGCACCTTCCCTTCTGTTGACCAGCTGTCTGCGCCTTCCTCAATTGTCTGCCACTTTAGGTTAACCAGGGAGGGCCCCAGAGGCCAACAAGGCCGACCTCTTTATTTTGCATAGGAGGAAACTGAGGCTCAGGCCAGTGAGTTTCACTGATTGCTGGCTCAGAGTCACACAGGTAGGAAGTTTCAGGGCTCTGATCTGGACCCCAGCAGGCCACTTCCAAGCATTTCCTTTGGGAATATCGGTCTGGACTTAGCTATGGGCACAGGGCACCTCGCCTGGCAGCCCTGCTTCTCTTTCTCATCTGCCTCCATTTTGGGTGCCTCCCTGACCTGGGGGCCACAGTGTGCTCTTCCCTTGATCCTTTGAGATGCTCCACTCCGAAACCTCCATCCCCCACCCTGGCTCCCTGCCCAGGTCTCCCCACTCTTGTTCTTTTGGGGTCCCCAAATGATTTCTTCCTTCCTAGCTTGTTGCCTCACCCCCTTCTCCTGCCTGGCCTTTGGGATTCCGCCTTCGTGACCTTCCATCGGGACCATCTCTTGCCGCTGCTCTTGTCTTGTGATTGTCTTCTAGTTGCTCCTTTGTGCCAGTCTCCAGCTCGGAGGAAGAGATTAGAGGGCAGGAGCTCTGAACCCTCTAAGGACGCCTACTGAGAGCTTGTTCCACCCATCAGCAAATATGCTGGCTTGGGCAGCTGTGTACATGAGATTAGCTCTGGCCCATTCATAGTCAAAACTCTACTTAGGATATCATCCCCACCTCCCTCAAAGAAAGGGAGGGGAGACAACAAGTGACAACAAGTATCAAATCAAGAACAAGGGACAGCCCTTTGGACAGTCCAAATCAGTGTGGAGGCTGCCATTGGTCCACTTGAATTAGGGGTGGACCCACAGGAAGTGACTCTTAAATATGTGGGTTACGACCTGATGAAAAAGTTCCGGCTTTGGACTTGGGGCTGAAGGTTCTCGGCTGAGACCTCAGGCAGCTTCTACTCTGAATGGTCACGTGGGTGAGTCAGGCTGACTTCCTGGGCCTACCTGGGCATTTCCGAACTCTGCCTTTAGTAGGCTCCGGCCTCTCTGGTTGCTGGGCCTCGTGGCTTGTAGCCTCATTATTTAGCCTTTTAACCTTCTCTCTCCATCCAGGCCTCAGCAGGCCTGGACCAGCCTCTCCCTCTCTCTATTTCCCTGCCTTCTACCTTCCTGACTGTAAATAAACTGCCTTAACCCGATCCTGATTTGGGTCTATATTAATTAGACCCAATTAATCCATCAGAACGGTTGATTCCTGGCGGCCCCACTTTAATTATATATTTATAAAATATCTAAAATCTCCCTCTTACACAGCTCCAAAGGGAAGCCTCCTCCAGCTGAGTCCTAACCTGGGTCCCCTTCCCCCACAGCCAGAGCGATGTTCCAGTAAATCAGGAAGCCATTCGAGATGGGCCGTGGATGGCGTTTCTTCCCTGAAGCTTTTTGGGATTCCAGAAGAAGAATCTGGACCTCATGACCAGGTGGGGAGTCTTGGAAAACCGAGAGGAGCCCAGCTCCAGGCCCCCCTCCCCCGGCGCACTGTCTGGGCCCTCGGAGCCAGAGAGGCTGCTGGCCTTTCACTGACAAGAGAAAAAGGGATTGAAGCAGGAACAGAGGTTTCCAGACGGGCTTTGCGCGAGAAGGTCCACAAAAGGGTAAGAAGAGAGTTCCTGAGCTCTGGGGATGTTCCGCAAAGCTCGCTGCTTCCGAAGAAGAGCCGGGATGTCCCTCATGCTAAACAAGCTGCAGAATGAACTCCGTCTGGGTTCTCCTCTCTTGGGCTATTGTGGGACGGCCCACGAGGCGTCCTTGGTTTCTCTCTGCTGCTTCCTTCCTTGGCTTACAAGAAGGCAGCCAGTCACTGTGTTAATGATCCAGCCAGGGAGTGGAGTGGAGCGGATCGCGCCGCCTCGAAGGTCCGCCAGATGATGTTCTCCTCAGGGTGGATTAGGGTAAAAGCAGTCCCTTCGGGCCAGCCACTGTGCTAAGCGCTGGGGGTACAAAGGGAACAGAGAGGGTCCCTGCCCTCGGGGAGTCCACACTCTAGTGGGGGGAGACGATGGCCAAACTTGAGCCCGTTCCAAATGAGGGCTATTTATCAGTGGGGAAAGGCTCTGGGACTGCTCAGACTTCCAGGGGAAGCTGCCTCTCGGGGCTCAAGGCCATGCTAGGGAGACGCGTCTCGTCGCTTTGCCTCTGGAGGACGTGCAGGAAAGAGGCGAGATCTGATCGCACAGGACAAGTGATCCTGCTCCCTGGCCCCTGCCCAGGCCAGGAGGTCCCGGGGTAATGTGAATGTAAAAGGAGGGAGGGGAGAGACAGAGACAGAGTGCGACAGAGAGATACACAGAGAGAGAGAGAGAGAGAGAGAGAGAAGGAGAGGGGGAGGGAAGGGTGCTGGGATAAAGAGGGGCCGGGAAAGTCTTCTTGGACAAGGCAGGTGGAAGCCAGAGAAACTGAGGCAGAGATGTGGAGAGCACATTCTGGGCAAGGGGCCCAGATAAGGATAAATACCCAGAGTCTAGAGATGAAGCCTCTTGTGGGAGGAGCCATAGGGAGCTCAGGATCTCTGGGCTGCAGGGTTGGGAGTCCTGCCTCAGACACTTACTAGCTAGGTGACCCTGGGTAAGTCACTTAACCCTGGCATGCCTCAGTTGCCTCGTGTAAAATGTGGGTCATAATAGCATTTACTTTCCAGAGTTGTTGTGATGGTCAAATGAGATAATCACCTTAGCACAGTGCTTGGCCCATAGTGGGTGTTAGGGAAATGTTAGCTTTTCTCATCTATTATGGTGATGTTGCCTGCCAGGGACTACCCAAGAGTCCAGGTTCCCAGGAGTAACAAGGACATTGATATGCCGAACAGCCACCTGGGACCCCAGAGGACCCGTCCCCTCCGCTCCCCCCCCCCCCCCGCAATGGCCA
>NW_025385204.1:0-5263 GCF_016433145.1 Gracilinanus agilis
GAGAGAGAGAGAGAGAGAGAGAGAGCGCTCACATAAGTGCCATTTCATATTCTAGGCAATTCGCTATAGGCAATGACACCATTACTTTGTACAAATAAATTTACATAAATCATTATTAGAATGTTTTATCTTAGCAACATTATTTAGTTCCCAGAGCACAAATTAAATGCTTGCTTAAAGCAGAATATTTTAAAGTTAGCCCTATACTGTTTATGAGACAGGATTAGAAATTTCCATCTCATTTTTCATTCATAATGTAATTTCTTTAGTTTTCTTTGTACATTAAAAAAAAAGACATGGATAATTTTCAAGGGGTTTCCTTGAAGCAAGTCACAGAATAGATTACTATGCCATATTCTGTTCATTCATCAGCTGAGATTCCGTTTGACTCTTGGTACGTTCTGTTTAGAACACTGATTAGAAGAGGCCAGGGACATGGGGAAATGACAATGCAATCCATTGGGCTCCCTGGTTCTTTTGCCTGACATTATGGGTTGTTTTTTGTTTTTTGCTTTTTGCCAAACCAACTGCATGTTGAACAAAATTTGCAAGTCAACTGGCTTTCTAGCAGGCTTTTCTATCAGTTATTTGTACTCATGGGTTTCTGATTTGGGTTATAGACTCCAAGAATCATGGCGGAACACAAGAGGCAAACTCCTATGGTTTTTCTGCAGGGTTTCCTTCACTCACCACAACAATTCTGTCCCTGGAAGTGATGCGAAGAGACCTTAAGTGCCTGTCTTCTGGGTCAACGTCCTCATTTTATATTTGAATGAACTGTGTCTAGGAAAAGAACAGGGATTTCATTTACCTCTTCATCAGGAAATCTTCAGCCATGTTTTCACTCAGTTCATGCTCAACCTCCTATCTACAATTCTTTTCTTTCAGAACACTTATCTTCTTCCCCTTTCAAATACCCAGTTCTAGAGCTTAAAATAAGCTCAGTTCAGTGCCCCATACATAACAAGAGCTTTAAAATTTTTTGGGGGGGTGGGATTCATTATGTTTATTTATTTTAAAACCCTTGCCTTCCAATCATCAATCAGATTGATCATCAATACTGTGTAATGGTTCTAAGGCAGAAGAGTGGTAAGGGCTAAGCAATGGGGGTGAAGTGACTTGCCCAGGGTCACACAGCTCTGAAGTGTCTGAGGCCAGATTTGAACCAAGGACCTCCCATCTCTAGGCATGGCTCTCCATCCACTGAGCCACCCAGCTGCCCTCGGGATTTATTATTTTTAAAAAGCAACTGCCTGGATATGTTTTGATTTGACTATATATTCAGTCAAACCTATAGCACTTTTTATAAGTATATCCAAAGGCATAAAAATGAATATTAGCATTCATAATGATTCCTATAAGATCCCAATGATAGAAAATCAAATTATTTATATTTTTGAAATAAGAAAGAGAATAAGAGCCTTTGGCATTTCATTAATTAATTCATATGAAATGATCTTAACTCATAGTTCCAGTCAAATTACTCCTCTGATCTAAAACCTTCCATGGCTCCCTATAACTCAAAGAATAAATGATAAATCCTCAGCTCAGCATTTAAGCTAGGTGGCACAGTGGATGGACAAGCTTTAAATTTAACTTAAATACCATAACCTAGGGGGCAGCTGGGTGGCTCAGATGATGGAGAGCCAGGCCTAGAGATAGGAGGCCCTGGGTTCAAATCTGGTCTCAGATACTTTCTAGCTGTGTGACTCTGGGAAAGCCACTTAACTCCCATTGCTTAGCCCTTACCACTCTTCTGCCTTGAAACCTATACATAGTATTTATTCTAAGATGGAAGGTAAGGGTTTAAAAACAAAACAAAACAAAACAAAACAAAAAAACAAAACAAAACAAAACAAAACAAAACAAAAAAACCCATAACCAAATGAAGTGGGTCTTTGTTTCCAGATGGGGTAAGCCAACACCTAAGGCCCCAGTCTCCCTCTAAAGTTCCCCTACCTGGCCACCATCCTGTCTTTTCCCCAGTTTACTAAATAAGGGCCTTAAGGGCAGGAACAGTTTTTATTTTTGTTTTGGTAATCCCTTAATAAAATGTTAAAATGTAATTGGGAAATGCTTAAAAAAAGACAAATAAAAATGTAATACAGCATTGATAATGTCAATTTTTGGTTTCAGGGATTTGTTTCTATTTGAATTTTGACTCCAATGGTAAAGGGACCAGCAGAGAGGAAAATCCTCTACCGATGCAGACTTTTACCAACTCTGCAATTTACAGCCTTAGAGGGGTTCCTGAGGGGATCACCATGCTCCCAGGGTGGCAAAGAAAACCGAAATCTGCCAGACTAAGAGGCTAAATCTTATCTACTATATTATACTGCTGTGGGAGGGCAGCTCCAGGTGCAATGGCAAAGTGCATGGTGTCAGGCCTGGGGTCAGAAAAACTGATCTTCCTGTGTTCAAATCCAGCCTCAGACACTTACTAGCTGTCTGACCTGGGCAAGTCACTTAACCTTGTTTGCCTCCGTTTCTCTCAACTATAAAATGAGCCAGAAAAGGAAATGGCAAACCCCCTCCAGTATCTTTGCTAAGACAACCCCAAATGGGGCTCAAAGATGATTAAAAAACCAAATAACAACAACCCATGGAAATTTAGCTAACCCTGAATGTCTAAGGAAAGGTACTGACATAAAATGAATTTGAAGAAAAGGGACCATCCCAGAGACAGCTCAGGCCAAACTTCAGAGAAGATGGGGCAATAGCACGGAACACTAATGGGTTTAGAGGTCACAAAAGACAACAGAGAATAACAGAAAGGAACTCTAAGCTTGGGGGGAGGGATAGATAAATTAGGCTCAAATCCAACTCTCACTTACTAGTTTTGTGATCTTGAGAGAGTCCCTTCACTTCTCCCAGGCTCTTTAAAAATTTATAAAATGAGGAGAATGATACTTGAAGGGTTTATGGCACAGTTCGAGCAAGGAAAGACAGAAATGCACTTTGTAACTATATAAAATGTCCTACAAACATATGTTATTATCCCAGGTGGAGAAGGGAAGACAGGGCGTTGGTTGCTGGAATCCCTAAAACGACAAAACGAACACATCAGCCCGGCTCCTGTCTGATTCACCTATTCTAACAAATTTCAATATTCATACATACATAAAGGGCACATTCTAACTCCCAGAGGTTCCCAGAAGCAGCTGGGGAATAGTGTTAGCCTTGGAAGAACTCACATCCTGCCTCAGACACTTTATCCTATCTCAGACAATTTATCTGCTTTATAGCTTGTTGGTACATAACTGTTTGCGTGACATTTCACCTACTACACATATACACACACATTAAAAAAAACCACAAAAGTAGCCTATGGATATTCTATATAAAAATGCTGTCATGTTTCCTTCAATAAACTGTAAGTTCCTCGACAGAAGGGATTATTCTACCAATCTGCTTCAAGTACAAGATGATACAGGACAATCCTGAGAAAGCAACAGGTTTGCACAAAAGATTTACCTCTCAGGACACACAGTAGGTGTTTTAATAAATGTATGTTGACTGACTGACTAACTTCTCTCAGCTTCACCTTTCACATCTGCAAACATAATAGCACCTATCCTTCAGCACTGTTACTAGCATCCAAGGAGATAACACTTAGACAGTGCTTTATACATCTTGAAAAAAAGCACTATACAAATGCTATAATTATTGTTAATGGCCATTTCTTTTCAGGACCTCATCCTTAAAAGAAGTGGGGGGTGTAGCTGGGTGGCTCAGTGGATGGAGAGTCAGGCCCAGAGACGGGAGGTCCTGGGTTCAAATGTGACCTCAGACACTTTCCAGTTGTGTGACCCCCATTGAGCAAGTCACTTAACCCCCATTGCCTAGCCCTTACTGCTCTTCTGCCTTGGAACCAATACGCAGTATTGCTTGTAAGATGGAAGGTAAGGGCTTAAAAAAAAATACAAAAAAATAAAAGAAGTTGGCCTGGCTACAAAACACATTGGCCCACTAAACAAACCATATCTCATTCTGTGTCCTCTTTTTGCCTTTCATTTTACTGGATAGGAAGTGAATTTCTGTAATTCTTTCAGAGTGGGGAGAACTATACTTCACTGTTGTGGAAAGTATTCTTAGCAGCGAATGACAAGCTTTTGGTACAACCTCCCCAAACCCCCAATTTCCTAAGTTTAGCCTTTGCTTCTTCCGATAGTCAGAGTCCCAAGAGACACACAGTCATTTGAACACCACGTACCCTGAGACCAGCTTAGCTTGGCTGATCCTCACAGTGGCCTGTACCATTAAACCCTGCCCACAAGCACACCAGCCTTCATTCAGGATTCATTCAACTTCAGGTATATACACCGTGGCCTGGAATCGCTCTAGTCCATGACTTCACGTCCCCACCCAACACACACACACACATACCCCCCACCCATGGAAATACCCCAGTTTGGGGAAGTCCTTCAGCTCAGAGGGGCTCCTCTTTCATATGGCCCCCTTTGTCTCACATGGTATTTGTCTTCTTTAGGTATCCCCAAAGACAAATCTTCTCTGAAAGCTTACAGCTTTTCAAAGGATTTTCCTATATTATCCTTACAGATGGAATTTGTCTTCCTTTCCATGGAAACCTCCCCTGTGTGCCAATCCAACCTAGAAAAGTCTGGAGAGCTTTGCCAAGTGGATCAGTATTGGAGATGTGACTTGGCAGGGAGACAACAAAACCAATAATTAACTAAAATTGAAGGAGAGGTTTTCCACTGAAAAGCATTCAACTATGGAAGGTCTGGTGTCTTGTCCCCTGAAGACCAAACTAACTAAATGCTGAAAGGCTCATCACCACTGATAAATCCTTAAATAATAGATTTTTTTTTTAAGGAGAGAAAGAATCTAATGAAGCCATATGTTAGGGTAATAAAGAGCTTGGACCTGCATTGGTAGATGAATCTCTCTCTCTCTCTCTCTCTCTCTCTCTCTCTCTCTCTCTCTCTCTCTCTCTCTCATTTGGAGTCTCTGCCACTTGCCACTCATGTGACCTTAGACAAGTCACATAAACCTTTTGATACTCAGCTTCTTATCTGTAAAATGAGGAGGTTGGATTTGATAACTTCTTTTATCCTCCATCTCTCTCTGTCTCTGTCTCTGTCTCTCTGTCTCTCTCTGTCTCTCTCTAATTTGGAGTCTCTGCTACTAGCCACACTCATATGTCACAAACCTTTTGATACTCAGCTTCTCATCTGTAAAATGAGGAGGTTGGATTTGATAACTTCTTTTATCCTCCCTTCCCCTCCCTCCCTCCCTCCCT
>NW_025385205.1:0-8165 GCF_016433145.1 Gracilinanus agilis
CCCTCCCTTCCTTCCTCCCTTTCCTCCTCCTTCCTTCCTCCCTTTCCTCCTCCTTCCTTCCTCCCTCCCTCCCTTCCTTCCTTTCCTCCTTCTTCCTTCCTCCCTTCCTCTCTCCCTCTTGTACGAATTGCAAGGCAACTCCCTCCAAGCCCAAGATTCTTTATTTGTAAAATGGGACTAATGCAATCTGACATGAGTCCATGAGATCCTAGATGTCTAGCTTTTAATCAGGAAGGGATCTCAAAGGTCTTTTAGTCTAGTCCAGACAAGTTAAGGACTTACTCCAAAGTCACATAAGTAGTTAATAATGAAACTGAGATTTAAACCAGGTTCTCTGACCTCAAATCTAGCAGGCTTTCTACTTCCTCTCACGGCCTCTCAAATTTCACTAAATACCTGTGAATGAATACATGATCAAATGAAGGAATTAAAAAGCATTTATGAATTGACTGTATGCAAAGCATTGTGTTAAGTGTCAGAGTTGTAGCTCATGTTCTATTGGAGGAGACAATACATATAATAATAATACTCATATTCCCCCTTTCTTCTCCTTAACCTGTTTTGTGGAAGGCAGAAACCTTTGAGCACTATATGAATGTGACTAGTTACATTTTCTTCCTTTTGGGAAGATCTCATTTTGGGACTATGGTTTATATTGAGGATCAACCTATATTCCAATATGGTACATTCTCTACAAAAATAAATTGACTCCTAATAGCCTATATTCTAAGATGATCAGTAGTCCAGGAGAAAAAATTAGACCCATCACAGTGAAATATGACTTCCTTGTCTTTGGCTGGGAAAAAAAATACCCAATGTCTTAAATCATAAATTTCAACCAAGGCTGAAACACGATTAGGGGCCTTTTTTTTCCCCCACTCTGTTTCCACATTGTGAAGAGGAGTAAGAGTCCGAACCTATAGAATAGGTTGTTTAGAGATGCTCCTGAAACTCTTGAAAGATACCTGCCCTTGCTTCCTTAGTTTTACTTAGGAAGATTCCTTACCCTTCCTTCTCTACCAAAAACAGTACAGTTTTGATCATTTCAGGGAGGTGGGTTTTTTTTGTTTTTGTTAATGTTTTGGGAGGTACACACTTGAGATAAATGTGAAGAAATGTTCTCAGGACACAGACTGTGAGTAGACAAAAAGCAATACTTCTGTGGACTGGGGGAGAGAACCACTTGAGGGACCAACCTTCCATGTTGTAAATGACCAGAAGACTCCGTGCTACCTCCTTCAGCATTTGCTGTGGCTCCTGACCTACTAAGAAGGCTGTCCTCTTGGAGCTTCCACAGAGGTTACCTCAGGTGCAAAGGATGTTTCTTAGCTCCTTAATTCTGTGTGGACAGGGCTTATGAGTTTCCACAGATGAAGCCAGTCACCCACGGCTAGCCTCACCTTCAGCTTGCAGACTGGTTTACTCAGGCACTACTCAGCTGCTGAATCAGGAGTGTAAGATGAATGAGCCTTTGTTTCCTGTTATCTCTTGCTGGGTTCCTTTATGATTAAGTGATCCTTAAATAGCAAGGGATAAAAAGCATCAGTAGGGAATGGAACACATTAGGATAACCTAGATTCTTTGGTATTTGGATGTCGAAGTCTCATCAGGAAAGGAGAACAGCTAACTATGAGATTAGCACTGACTTAGGGATAAAGACCTCCCCGCCCCCAAAAAAAAGTCTTTTGTGCATGGAGGGAAACAAAGTGACCTTCACCTTGAAAGACAGATTCTGAAAGGTTTCATGGTATTTCATGAATGTGGCAGATAGAAGACAGAACTTCGGAAACTTCTAAGAACAGATCCATTTGATAATGTCGTAGTTGTCATCATCATTAATGGATGCTTTTTGTTTTACAGTTTAGTTTTTTAGACTATCACTCCATCTCAAAATATTTTTGTTGTTGTACAGTCATGTCTGATTCTGGACCCTATCTGGGGTTTTCTTGGCAAAGATAATGGAGTGGTTTGCTATTTCTTACTCCATCTCATTTGACAGATGGGGAAACTGAGGCAAACAGATTTGCCCAAGATTGCACAGCTAGTAGATATCAGAGACTAACTTTGAACTCCAGGCTTCCTGACCCTAAGCCTGGCATTCCGTCCATCCACTGCACCACTTAGCTGCCTCACCCCAATATAAATATACATGTAATTGAACTTTTTATTTTAACAAAGAAAAATAGTGAAGCAAAAGCAGTGATTAAGTGAGTGTGTGTCTGACAGTGTATGCCTCATTCTTCCCTGGAGATCCCCATTTCCTTGCTAAGGGAAAGGAAGGCGAATTTCATGTAGGTAAACTTTAAAGTTTCTCTCCAGACTTAACTACTGATGTTCTGTAAATTCAAGAATAGCATGAAATACTATTGAAAGATTCATGTTGAGTGTGAACAGACTGCTGCATATTACAAGGCATATCTTTAGAGCGTGAAGTGTCTTCAGAGACCCCATCAGAGATGTGTGTAACCAGAAAAGGAGGTGGGCTGGTCATGTCATGAGAATCAGAGATAACAGAGAGCCTGAGTGGTACATTGATATACCGAGATGTTCAAAGAATGAGAATCAAGACTTTGCCCAGGGAGAATCATTGTATGGATCTTCTTTGGTGGGATTTCTAGAAAGCCATAGATAATCTGAAAGGGTTGTTTTTCTATCAGTGGAAAGGAAATTTTGAATCCACAAGCTTATTCCATAGATATAATCATTGGGAAAATTGTATCAGTGGGCAAACATACCAGTGTGCCATGCTTGAAAGAATAACTTTGGGATAGAAGTTCTCAGGGCAACTAAAAATCAGAGACAGAATCTCAGATTAGATGTATTGATGATCCAAAGATAATATACATGGCAAAGACAGGCTTCTTTGTTATGAACCAGAATTTTCAGCTATATCTGTATTGTTGTTATTCAGTCATTTCAGTCATGTCTGACTCTATCTTCATCTGGGGCTTTCTTGGCAAAGATATTGTCGTGGTTTGCCATTTTCCTTCTCCAGCTCATTTTACAAATGAGGAAGCTGAGTCCAACAGCATTAAGTGGTTTGCCCAAAGTCACACAGCTAGTAATTGTCTAAGGCCAGATTTGAACTCTGGTCTTCTGACTTCAGACCTGGCTCTCTTTCCACTTTACCACCTACCAGCCCTAGCAGCTACACCTGTACCCAGAAAATAATTATTCACCTTAGCATTTTGGCAGGCTCAGCTCCTGGGAACATCCACTTAGCTCTTTTTTTGCTGTTGGTGGTCAAATAAACTTTGCACACTTGTCTTATAACCTCCCTGTTGGTGGACTTTTCTAACAATAATTATGTTTGTAGTCAATACAAAGCTCTCCTTCCACAGTTGGCTTAACTCTGCCATTATTCTTGCATTTGTGAACTATTGCTATGTTCCAGGCATTATGCTAGCTAGGTACATACATTTTATTGAGGGAAATTCAGACCAAAATTAGTCCTGCCCTCAGAAAGTGCACATTTTTTGAGGAAAATGCATGTAAATAAATATAAAAATTATATGAAGTAATTTCAGGGATGAGGGAAGGGCTAGTTCTTATAGGATGGCTCTTGAATGGAGTTTTGAAGGAATGTCATTTTGGCTGGAATGTCAACTAGAGAATGGATGACCAATTAGGAAGCTTCTGAAAATAGTCAAAATGAGAGGTAATAAAGGCTCCAGCTATAGAGGAAGTTATATGAGTTGCCAACAAAGGGACATATTTGAAACATGCTGTGGAGATAGAATCCTAAGATTTTGCAAATAATTGGATGTGAAGGGTGAGGAAGATGCCAAAGTTAAGCATAATTCTAAGGTTTCTAACCTTGACTTCTAGAAGGATGATGGTCCTTTTAACAGATAGTAAAGTTGGAGGGGAAAGGAGGGTTTGGAGTGGAAGAAAATAGAAGCATTCTGTTTGGGACTGGGGATCAATCATAGATCTAGAGTCAGAAGAATTTCAGAGGTCTATCTAGTCTGTCCCCCTTCTTCTTATTTTATCTACAAGGTCCAGGTAGACTTGCCCAAGATCACACAGGTGACCACATAGGTCGGTCATCAAAGATAGTATTTGAATTTGGGTCTTCTCACTTCAAAGTCAGTGCCTATTTCTACTCTCCTAGTTGTGTTTCGAATATCTGTGGGACATCCAGGCAGAGAGGTCCAATGGGCTTTTGGTGATATGGGACTCAAGTTCAGGAGAGAGATTGGTATTGAAAATCTAAATTTTAGAGTCATCCTGATAGAGTTGAACCCACGAAAGCTGATAAGACTACTTTTCCGTGTAAGAAGAAGATAGAAAAGGGTCCTAAAGAATTTGCTTTAATCATAGTTTTTGGAGGTTCTGCTTTGCTTTAAAATATGTAATGAAAAATTGGAAATAAGAAAATGATACAAAAGAAATATTTTTGTTTTATCAATTATGTAGTACATCTCATGGTATAATGTACATCATGCAGAGATATATGTATATATTACAGGCTGAAATACATTCTTATAAGTATATTCATATATGTGTGATTCACATAGATATTCATGTCTATATGCATGCATATGGGATTTAAATCTTATATTCTTTGTTAAAAGAATTCAAAACCTCAACTACATTTGCTGTTTCCTTCTCCAGCTCATTTTACAGATGTGGAAATTGAGGCAGTCAGGGTTATAAGTGACTTGTTCAGGTTCACACAGCTAGCAAGTGTCTGAGGCCAGATTTGAACTCAGGAAGATGAGTCTTCCTGACTTCACACCTGGTACTGTATCCACTGTGTCAACTAGCTGCCCCACCTACCTGCTCTAACATCTGTTTGTCAAAAATCTGATGATAACTCATCTTTTATTTCTCTGCCAACTCCTACTGCAAGAAGAGCTATCTTTGATGATTTTGGGGAGAAAATTACTTTAGAATGCATTGTGGAGTGGACTAGAAAATCCAATTACCTTCTCTTGATCCCTTTTCCAGAGTCCTAAAACCATTTCCTATAGGAGTAAGGATATAAGTTCTGTAATTCTCCACTTAGCCAGAATAGACTTGATTTTTATTAGGAAGATTCCTGATTTCTCAAATGAAGTGGGTTGGACTTGGTGGCTTCTAAGGTTCCCTACCATTTCCAAATCAATGATCCTATTATAATTATAACACATCCACAAAGTATCATTAATTTGTTTAATGCAGAATTTTTATCAGAATGTCTTTAACAAAAAAAATGAACCCCCCACCCCACCTGACATTTAGATGATATTTTCAGGTTTGGGGTACCCTCTACATACATGGCCTCGTTTGAGCCACACAACAATACCCCAGGTATAATATTGTCCTTTTTTTTTCAGTTGAGAAGCTTAGAAAGGTAACACTATTTGTCTATATCACATAGAGCTAGTGTTTTTGGAATTGGGGTTTCTTCTGACTCTGAGCAATCTTTCCATTATATCATGCCATCCCTGTCAGAGTTCAGCATCTGTGTGGAGCTTCAGAGTTCTCATAGAAGTATTATTTAATTAGAAAGTGAGGCAGATAGCAAGATAAAATGATGAGTACTGGGAGCAAATAAATGGAGAGAGACTATTTTCAGGTCCTTTTTTGTGATATCTTGCCAACCATTTTTTTTTCCTTTGGGAATTTTTCATGATAGCATGTACAGAATGCAGACCCTGCCTTTGATGTAGCTGTGACCCTTGTGGGACACCTGAGAAATTCTTAAAAAAAAAAGACAGCAGTCATGAGAGTTAGAGGCATTTTCTTTCCCCTACACCCAGCTAACAACGGATGCCTCCTATGTCTTTAATCTGGAATTAAAATCAAACTTTTACAATTTAGAATGCATTCTGCCTTTCTCTAATAGGTCTGGCCATTCCCAGCCTCCTTTTTCTCATTTTTGCCTGTAACATCCTGGAGAGTTCAATTCTTGTGTTTTCTGCCCCTTCTTTTTAATCTTCTTATTTGAATTTGACTTGCCAAAAGGCACGATTACTGCCAAGTTTTCCTACGTTTTAAATGTAGCAATTTCAAAACTGATATATTGGTTACCTAGGTTCTTAATGGTGTTCTTATAGTGTGAGCAACTTTGAAATATATGTATAGAGTTAGTTTGGATATATTTCCTCCATTAAAAATTTTTTTCTCCTATCTTTAACAGATCAGAAGCTGGTGTCCCTGTCACTTCCTCAGCTATCCTGTGGTGGTGTGTTTTTTTGTTTGTTTTTAGTACTCTTCCTTTAAAATTTTTAACCCCCCCCCCCAAAAAAAGTAAGTAATAGGATGTCATATACTGGAAGTATATAACCAAGTTTTTGTTTTGTTGTTTTTGTCCAACTGCAAACTGTGTCCACAGGCATGGCTTCTTGCAAAACTTAACTTACAGAATTGAAATAAAAATGCCTTTAAAATATTTGTGTTTGTTTGAAGAGAGCCATTATGGCTGAGATATTGGGGTCCAGAAGATACAAGTAATAAGTAAAGGATTACAGTGAAATTTATGGCAAATGCCGACTCCTATTGGCAATTAAAGCTAAATTCAGTTAGGACAAAATACAAGTGAGTAGCAAGTGAGTAGCAATACCAGAAATTAAAACCAAGAAGTATTTTTGGCAATGATTTTCTTCAGCAGAAATGACATTAGTCACATTTAATATTTATTAAACATGTTCCTAGCAAATATATTCAGTTTGAAATATTACATGTTTTGATTCCTAACATTTTTATTCATACCTTGGTACCTATTAAATTGTCTAGTTTCATTTAAATGATTTCAAAGACATAGCATTTGGGTGACATGCAGCCAAATGGTCTTTATTTTAATATAATTATAGAATATTAACAAGCTGTGTCCACCTTTGTCCTTTGCATGTCCTGTAATAAAACATTCAGATTTATAATGTCTCAAATAGCATCCATATTCACAACAGGGCAGCTGTTCAGAATTTGGGTAATTTTCAGCTGCCAAATGATTTTAAGCATCTATTCAAAGAAAAGAATCAATGCTTTACTTTATTCATGAGCAAAATTCCAATATCAAATTACTGTTGACCAAAAAAGTAAACAACAACAAAAATAGCTTTTTGGGTAGATTGTATCCAAGCCAGGAGCTCATGAGAAATTAGTATAAATACCAGTCAGTCTAACTTGTATACCTAGCCTACTTTCCTTGAGTTTGCTATTTACTTGTTTAAGAATCTTTTGGGTAATTGATATGCCTTTCACAAAAGTTCTGTTCTGATATTTCATGGTGTCCCAAAGGTGAACTGAGTGCTCAAAGAATGACCCGATTAGTTGGCCAGTTCTTACAAACTGGACAGGTTTCAAGTTGGGGTACAGGGATGTGTGTTGTCTGGCAACCAGCCTACCCTAAGCTTAGCGTTCTTGAGTCTTGAGGTTGCCCACAGGATGATGAATTTTTCAGCCTTGCCTCCAAGAGAGGATCATGTAGAACAATGACTGGGCCATGAGATGTGTTTAATGAATGTTAGTTGACTAATTCATATGACAACTGCATCCCGTGTCAGCAGAAGGGATTCCCATTTTGACATAATCACAGATTCCTGAAGGCTGGGAAAAGTGAATGATAAACAGTTAAAATCATTTCAGTTAAAGTCATACTTTTTCAAATGCCCTTATAATTGTAAAACACTTGGTTTTTAATAAAAAAAAAACTTCTGTAGAAGCATGGAACTTTTACCATTGGAGAGGAAGTTGGAGATTATCAGAGAGAAATGAAATGATGTGCTCCATAACTAGGCAATTTTAAGGCTGGCCATCCTATCCTCAAACAAGAATTCTTCCTACAACATAGCCAACAAGGGATCATTGGGCGTTTGCTTAAAGGTCTTTGTTGAGGGGGGGCCCATTTTACTTAGGGACAATTGACAGGAAATCTTGCCTTCCTTAAACCCCAAACTGAATCTCTGTAGCCACTAGCCTTACTCCTAATTCTACTCATTAGGGCCAAGCAAAATAAGCCTTATTCCTCTTCCACCTGACAGCCTTTCAAGTTCTTAAAGACAGTCAGCAGTCCCATTCTCCTTAAAACAAATGTTTTCCAGTCTAAACATTTCCATTTCATTTCATCACTTTTCATATGGTCTGATTCCAGATCCTTGACCTTCCTAGTTTCCTTCTTCTGGCAAACCCTCTAGCTTTATCTGTGTCATATATATATATATATATATATATATATA
>NW_025385206.1:0-8422 GCF_016433145.1 Gracilinanus agilis
CTCTCTCTCTCTCTCTCTCTCTCTCTCTCTCTTCTATCCATTATGACAAGCTTTCTCTTTAGTGAATTATTCCATTTTCATATAATACTAATCAAATCAGGATCCTGGAATGCAGAAAGGGAGGGAAATTACTTTAAAAGTCAACCCCGATTTTTTCTCTAGAACTGTCTAGTTATTAAGAGGTCCACACTTTTATGTTAGATTTTATCACAAAAATCTGTGACAAGAATATTATTAATGAGGTAAAATAGTCAGTTAGGGTATAGTATGCATTTACTGAGAATTCAAATCTAAGCAGAAAGAAAGACAGTCCTTGCTTTCAAGGAACTAACATTCTAATGAGGAAAGACAACATACAAAGGATACTGGAAAAGGTGTTGGGTAGGAAAAATAAAATCTAAAGAATCAGGAATGCAGCATGAATAAGGATGAAAATATGGCTAGCCTAAGTATCCTCCTAAAAAGAGAAGTTCTGGGTGGGTGGAAGAACCCCAGCCAACTAGAGAGAGTTAGACCATAGAGGCAGAAGTTATTTCCATGAGAAGTCCAGGAGTAGAGTGAGCTTCCAGAGTAAAGAAGTTTCCATGACCTAGTAGAAAGAACAGCCTGTAGAGGATTTCACTCTCTTCCTAGTGTAATGGTTAGAATGGGTGGTCACCAAAAATTGTAATTAGCCCTTAAGTAACAAGACTGTTAATAGCTAGATTTATTAGTAAGAGAAAAAAAATAAGAGAGAAAAATAGAGAGGAGGTGAAGAATTTCCTAGCCTAATAATCCAGAACCTAACAACTCAGTGTCTGTCTCTGAATCTCAGCCTTAAAAAATAACCCCCTAGCTTCTTGCTGGGTCTCATCTTATGAATTCTTATTATACCCACTAGTTCTCTTATATCACTTCCCAGGAAACAATCTTAATTCCTCAATTAGCCTGGCAGGGGAGAGGGTTAGGGGGGCAGTGCCTCTAGGATCAATTCCCTTGTTGCCGATTGTCCCAAAATCAAAACAAATGGAAGGGATATCTAAATCTCTGATTGGTCAAATAAAAATACAAATTCGCTTCTCACACTAGTAACATGCAGGACAACTCCTGCTCACTTGCAATTAGTCCTCCATGTATGGCCAAGATTGCACACTAATGGTTATTATGTTCCAAGGTCCCTTCTAATTCTAACATTTTGTGGGCCAACATTTTATTCTAACTTCAGGACAAGGATTTTAGGAGCATGAGATTAGGACTAAAAGAGACCTTGAAGATAGTCTGGTCTGGTCCTCATATTTTTATCAAAGAAGTCTCTTTGACAATGCAATGTACAAGAAGAGGCTCATTTATTGGCTAGCAGTGATTTTGGGCCAGTAGGCAGAGAGTCTTGCCTGACTGACCCTTTGGTTTTCTTAGCCAAGGGTTTTTATAGGGTTTCTGGAGAAGGGGGTCTGGGAATATATGTCATCAAGTGGGATGTTAGGGTCAGGGGGTCAGGAAGCATTTGATAACCATCCAGGAAGGGCGTGTTAGTGTCAGGGGTCAGGAAGCATCTGACAATCACCCATCAAGGGGGTTTCAGAGTCAGGGGTTAGGAAGCATCTGGCAAATATCCATCAACTGGGAGATAAGGAAGACAGTTAGGTGCTGGGAACTACTTGGAGCTGGAGGTTGATTTTAGGCCCATCATTAATATTCTACCTGATTAGTAGAGCTGAGATCAATGTTGAGGCTTTATAATTGACCTCTATGATTATTTAAAAGTCAATAATAAATTGATTCAAATTAACAAGCATTTATTAAACACTTACTATTTGTGAAATATTATGTTAACCACTGTGAAAAAAAAGAAATCAAAAGATAGTGCCTGGCTTAGAGAAGCTAACAGCTTAATAGAGGAGACAGTATACAAACAACTATGAACAAACAACACATATGCAGAATGGATTGGAAATAATTATCAGATAAAAGGAATTAGAATTAAAGGGGATTCATAGAAGATGAAATTTTATCTGAGCCTTAAAGAAAGCCAAGGAGCCCAGCAGGCAGATAGAAAGGGCAGGATAATATCCCAGGAATGGGAGAAGGTGAAAATAGTGGGAACTGGGACATAGAATTCCTTGTGTGAGGAACAGCAAGAAGTATTAATAATACTTTAATTAATATTTAATTAATAATACAAGTATCATTGGATTTCAGAATATATAGAGTAAAGAAATTGGAAAGATTGTGAGGGGCCAGGTTGTGACAGATTTTAAGAACTAAACAAAGGATTTTATTGATTCCTGTAGGTAATAAAGAGCCTTTGAATTTAATTGAATAGGGTAGTTGAATGGGAATTGAATGGGAAGACTTGAGCTCTACATTGACAGTTGAGTGGAGGATGAACTAGAGAAGAGAGAGACTTCATGAAGGCCAACCAGTAGTCTATTGCAATTGTTCAGGCAAGAGGATACTTGCACCAGGGGTATGGCAGTGTCTGAAGAGAGAATTGGGCATTTATGAGAACCATTACAAAGGAAATAAATAAGATTTGGCAACAGATTAGATACAAGTGGGGGTGGGTGAGAGAGAAAAGTCAAGGATGACATCTAGATTGGGAATCTGAGTGATTAGGGGAATGATGATATTCTCCACAATAACAGGGAAGTTGGGAAGAAGTGAGGGTTTTGGGGAAAGGATATTGAGTTCAGTTTTGGACATGTTGAGTTTAAGATGTCTATGGGATGTCCAGTTTGACGTGCCTGCTCAGTAATTGGAGATATGAGACTAGAAGTGAGTAGAGAAATTAGGTCTGAATACATTATTTAATCTGAGAATGATCTGCATGCATAGAAATAACTAAATACTAGAAAGTTAATGAGATCACAAAATAATAGTATAGAAGGAAAAAATAAGAGGGAAAGATGACCCAGTATAGTCTTGGAAGCTACTCATGCTTAGAAGGTGTGACCTGAATGAAAATCCAACAAAGGAAACTGAGAAAGAGTGGCTAAACAGGATGGAAGGAAACCAGAAAAGAGTAATATCACAAAAACCATGAGATGAAGAAAAATTTAGGGAAAAAAGAATGATCGATAGTGTCAAAAGCTATAAAGAGGTCAAGAAATTGAGAAATGTTATTGGAATAGACAATTAAGAAATGTTTCATTTGAATAATGAGGTCAAAATTCAAATTGCAAAGACTTAAGAAGATAATGAGAGGAAAGGAAGTGGGGGTTCTAACTGAAGAAGGCCTTCCAAAGAGTTTAGCTATAAAAGGTCGGAGAAATATAAAACAATATTTAGCAGAAATGGATGGATCAAATGTTTTTTTTAGAAACTGTAGGGGAGACAAAGGTGTGGTTGTAGGCAGCAGGGAAGCAGTTAGTAAACAAAGAAAGCTAGAAGATTAATGAAAGCATAGGGATGAAAGAGAAATTTATTAGAGAAGATAGGATGGAATAGCATCACTCATATATAGAGAAGGGTGTATCTTGGTAAAAAGAAGGACCACCTCTTCAAATGAGACTTGGATGAAGGACAAAATAGAGAGAGAAGGCATCTGAGTGATATGAGATAAGGAGAAAAGAGGAAGTTTTTGGTGAATGGCCTTAATTATTTCAGTGAAATGAGGCAAAATTCTCAGCTGAGAGAATTATGGGGAAGTACAATCATGGAAGGTTTGAAAAGAGATTCAATGGCTTGGAAACACTGCTTTGGTGAGTGGGTTAATGAACCAATTAGGGAGGTATAAAAGGATTGCCTTGCAACAGTGAGGCTCCAATTGAGATTATATAATATAAATTTGTAGTTTATTCAGTTAGAAAAGCTTCATTCTCTAGTTTCATAGTGGGGTGAAAAAAGCAGTACATAACTATAGTAAAGGTAGCATATGTTTGGAGTAATCCAAATCTAGACTTTTTACAGCATTATCAGAGGAAGGAAAAGAGAGCAAAAGACCATAGAAGAGAATTTGATATAATTGAACTGGTTCACCAAAGTGTCAGCATGAGAAAGGGAGCAAAGAGTAACCAGCACAGGGATGAAAAAGAACTAAAGGATGGGATATCAGTTGTTATGATGAGGACAAAACATTGGGCATTGTAAGGAAAGAGAAAGGTGGAGAGACAAAAGATTATGATGCAATAAAGCACCATCATGGTTCACGAACATGAAGTGGAACACTTCTGGGTGATGGCAAAATCAAGGGTATGGCCATCTTTGTGTAAAGTTGAGGTAGGGTGGAGCAATAGATAATATTAAATGAGTAAATTGAGGAATGGGGAAGTAAGAGTGTTTGAGGAAATATCAGTGGATATGTTTAAATCTTTGAATATGAGGACAGAAGATGGGGAGGAGAGAAAGACTGTGAGCCAGGAAATGAATTCGTTGAGGAAAGAAACAGAAAAACCCTAGAGTTCAGTAGGAAGCAGCTACTAGAATTGTCATTGTGTGATAAATATGGATTGAATGAACCTCCCATGACAAATGATTACTGAGTGATCATGGTAGAGAGAGAATATGGAAATAACAATGAGAATAAAAGGAGGTTGATCCACTTTGACCAGCAAGTCAAGGGTGATGAGTAAAAGTAAAACCAGTTATTAGAAAGAATGGCTAGGGAATCCTTCATCAGGAGGAATCCAGGTCTCAGTGAGTACAAAAAGATGGATGGAATGAGAAAGGAAAAGACTTAAGTACTACCTTTAGAGCAGACATTCCAGAGAGCAGAGTGGAAGGAGTTGGTAAATCTGGAATAGGATGTTGGGGGAAACTGGGTTGAGAGAGATAGGAACAAGTTATCAGATAATGGAAGAATAGGGAAAGGAGTTTGTATAATGAGAGATAGGGAATTCAGAATCACTGGAATGGGAAGAGGATAACAAGATGGGTTTATATTAATCCATGAGGCAGACTATCATTGTCTTGAGGAGGTCAGGTGAAGCAATCCAGAGAGTGAGCTGGTAGTGGAGAGTGAACAGTAATGCTGACCCTTCACAGGACCTCTATGATTACAAAAGTGGTGAATAAGTTAAAGTAACCAGTGATGAATTTTAAGTACCCAAACATCACAACATCCTTAAAATACCCAAAGAATGATACATTTAAAGCTGGAATGGATCTTAGAGATCATCTAATTCAACTCATTTTACAAATGTAAAAACAGACTCAGTGAGAAGTGATTTGATCAAAGTAAAATTCATCAGGTTAGTCATCAAATTTATATTAGAATCCAGGGGGTCTTACCTCCCAGATCAGAGTTCCCTCTATCCAACTATACTAGAAGCACAATAGTTACTTTACTCAGTTTTAACATGGCCATGTAAGACTCAAACAGATTTACCTAAAGGCACACTGTAAGTTTAGCAATAAAGTTGACTCTAGAACCCAGAGATTTTCCTACCAGACCATGAAAACTGACTCATTAATAATAGATTATGCTGAGTATTTGGTCTTAGAGTGATGGGACCTAAATTTTATTCTGAACTCTTTCACTTGCTATGTGTCCTTATTAGACTTCTGTTTCATTATCTAGAAGATGAAGTTACTATATTGAGTAATCTTGAACGTCCTTTCCATTTCTAACATTCTGGGGTTCTACTGTAATTCCCTAAGTCATTAAACAAGATTCACTCTTTGGGTGGGGTTAGACCAGCTCCCATACATCTCTGAAATTCTACAATCCTCTTAATATCTAGCACAACTTCTTCATTTTCAATATCAATATACTGAAGCCCAGAGTTGTGACATGGCCTGTCCAAGCTTAGAGTCCAGGTCTCCTGGCATTTAACTCATGCCCTTTTTCTACACCAAGCTTCCAAAGTTAGATTGTATTCTTCACTCCCTTCACTACCCTATGAAGTCCCCTCAATCACCTTGAGAAAGAAAATAGGCCACAGGCAGTTAAAAAACTGATGATGATGAGAGAGGGCAGATATTTTCTTTTGTGTATACTGTACACACTTTCCAAAAAGTCACTGAGGGAGAGGGAGGACCATAAATGGTTCTAAATACCACATGTTGTTGAGTCAAAAATACAGCCCTTCAGAACTCAGCAGGATAAAGTCAGAGCCAAGCAGGCATGGAGGAACCAGACAAAGACCTCCCTTGGCTCTCCAGACAAGACTTCCCTTGAAGTGGCATCTGGACTGTGGCTCCAACAGGCATTATGAGCTCATGTTCCACCTCTTCTAGAAAGCCTTCCAGGAGTCCTCTACTCTATCCTGGTTTCTCCTTTCCTCCTTTCATCTCATGTGGGTCTTATCTGAAACGTAGAATATTATACATAAAGTACTAAAATTTCAGAATTGCAGATGGTCCCAGATGGAAGCAAACTTGAAGATTATTTGATCCAAGCCCTTAATTTCATAGATAGATATGAGACATACTGGGTAAGGTATTTTGCTCAATGGCAAAGTCAGTGCCAGAGTCACCAATGAAGCTCAAGCTTCTCTCTCCAAGGTCAACACTTCCTTCTACATCATAAATGGAGGCAGCTTGAGGTGGAGGAAAGCACTTTGGATTTTGAATTAGAAAACCTGAGTTCAAATCCTGACTTCTGCTACTCACAACCTGTATGATTTTGGGACAATCATTGATAAATCTGGGTATTAGTTTCATTATCTCCAATGAAGAGTGGGACTAGGTTTCCTCAAAGTTTGCTTTCAGTTCTAAGGTTATGATTTAATTTGTTTAGGAAGTCCAATAAGATGTACCTCCCCCAACCCAGTCTCTTTATCTATTCACAAATACTACATAATTTCTAGTGTTAATCCTTAACTTTCTTTAGAAGGGTAATAGCTCTGAATAGAGGTTGTTCTTCCTCTTCTCTCTCTCTTTCTCTCTCTGTCTTTTCTTTCTGTTGCTCCCTCTACCTCTTCCCCCACTGTCTTTTGGTTTAACTCATCAAGCATTTATTAAGCATCTGCTATGTTCCAGGCACTGTGTTTAGCATGGGGGGGTGGGGGGTACAAAAAAGGCAAAAGATAGTCCCTGCCCTCAAGGAACTTATGATCTAATGGGAGAGGCAGCATGCAAACAAAAACAAGAAAGCAAGCTACATATGTGATGAATTAGGAAATCATTTAAAACTAGGAAGTTTTAGATTGGCTAAAATGAAAGAAGGGGGGAGTAATGAATGCTGGAGGGGACGTGGCAAAATTGGGACATTAATGCATTGCTGGTGGAGTTGTGAACTGATCCAACCATTCTGGCTGGGAATTTGGAATCATGCTCAAGGGGCTATAAAAGATTGCCTGCCCTTTGATCCAGCCATACCATTGTTGGGTTTGTACCCCAAAGAGATCATAGATAAACAGACTTGTACGAAAATATTTATAGCTGCACTTTTTGTGGTGGCAAAAAACTGGAAAAGGAGGGCATGCCCTTCAATTGGGGAATGGCTGAACAAATTGTGGTATATGCTGGTGATGGAATACTATTGCGCTCAAAAGAATAATAAACTAGAGGAATTCCAGGTGAACTGGAAAGACCTCCAGGAATTGATGCAGAGCGAAAGGAGCAGAGCCAGAAGAACATTGTACACCGAGACTGATATACTGTGGTAAAATCGAATGTAATGGGCGCCTGTACCAGCAGCAATGCAATGACCCAGGACAGCTCTGAGGGATTTATGGTAAAGATGCTACCCACATTCAGAGGAAGAACTGCAGGAGGGGAAACATATAAGAAAAACAACTGCTTGAACACATGGGTTGAGGTGGACATGATTGGGGATGTAGACTCAAAACTACCACACCAATGCAACTATCAACAATTTGGAAATTGGTCTTGATCAATGACACATGTTAAAACCAGGGGAAATGTGCATCAGCCATGGGTGGGGGGAGTGCGGGGGGTGAAGGGGAAAGTAGGAGCATGAATCATGTAACCATGTTAAAAATGAATATTAATGAATGTTTAAAAAAAACTAGGAAGTAATGGAACTAAGGTTAAGGAGGACTACCTGTAGAAGATGGGATTTTAGCTGGGACATAAAGGAAGTCAAAGAAGTCAAGAGTTTCCAGAGCTGAGAGAGATGATAAGTCTTGATGGAACAGTCAGGTCAGTGTCATTGAACTGAGAGTGTAATGTGTAAGAAGACTAGTAAGATAGGAAGTGGATAGATTATTAAAGGCTTTGAATGCCAAACAGCATTTTGCTCTTGCTTTTGGAAGCAATAAGAAGTCCCTGGGGTTTATTGAGTGGGGCAAATGACATGATGAGACCTACGTTTTGAGAAATCCTTTTTGATGGCTCAATGGAGGATAGATTGGAGTGGGGAGAGATTTAAAGCAGGCCTACCTACTTGCAAGTTACTGTAATAGTCCAAATGTGGGGTTATAAAGACCTTCACTAACCTGTTGTGAATCTCTCTTTCCTTTCTTCCTCTCCCCTCCTCTCCTCTCATCTCCTTCCCTTACCCCCCTCTCCTCTTCTCTCCTCTCCTCTCCTCTCCTCT
>NW_025385207.1:0-2521 GCF_016433145.1 Gracilinanus agilis
CTCTCTATCCATTGTGACAGATATTTAGTTGATGTCCATGTAAGAAATAATATAAAACATGTCATTCAGTAACTCTATTATTGGAAACAGGGTGAGAATACATGTTGTCAAAAGAACAAGGTAAGTGGAACTTGCTCTAGAGTACTAAAATTTAGAGCGTACTGACACCACAGGGATTCCTGCAGCAGGTAAAAATAATTAAGCAGAACACCTAATCAGAAGAAATAATTAGTTAACAGATAACAAACATGTTTCCTTGCCCTCACTGCTACACTCCAGCTGAACTCTTCCTCAGACTGTGTCCCACCCCTGCTTCCCTTTCCTTCTCCAGTGGTAGACTACCCTGTAGTGGCTTCATGGTGTCCTCACCCACACTCATGGGTGCAGTGTTGCAGGACCTCTCTATCCTCCCTCTGCAGTCAATGCCCTGCTGTTTTTCTTTATATTAGACCTTGTGTTCTGAGGTCCCAGGTCAACTACCACCCTGTCCAAATGAATTTGCCTTTAAAAATTGCTTGCTCCCATGGAGTGATATGTGAAGTTTTCCCTAGGCTATTTTATATTGCTTTCCCTGGGCTCCAGAATTGATAGTTATGTCTCTTAGCTGCACTGGTTTTAAATCCACAGGATATTTAAATACCTAGAAGATTTATAGGAAATCATGAACAAGAAACAAGATGAAAAGACATGGCAGGTTGTAATTTGTGCTGTTAGGGATTGTACTCTCATCGCTGAGATAATAAAGCCAATAAAAGTCTACTCTAGTCTAAAGATTCCTGAAAGCTAAGACCTCTTTTTTTTTTTTTTAATAAAACAAATTAATAGTTTTAGGGACATTTGGTTATTTTGCAAAGGGAACTTGGTCAGGGACATTTATCTCATGCTTTATCAATTTCTTAAATTCAAAATTCCTTAAAATTAATTTACTTTAAATTAGTTTCACAGATGTAAGTGAATGAAAGTGAAATTCTAGTTCAATAGAACCATAGAATTATAGAGCTAGACCCTAGAGATCACCTATTTTCATTCTCTTATTTTGTAGATGAAAAAAATCAGGACCTAAAACTTCCATTATTAAAGTAAAGATAACATGAAAATTTGGATCTAAAAGAAATGTATTTCCTTTTTATTTTTAGGAAACTTGTCTGTTGCCTAATACCAGGCGATTTGCTACAATTATATGCAAATCAAATGCGGAACTTCTGGTAATAAGTAAACAGGTAAGGACACTGAGAAAATGTGATGATATTCATAAATATTTAAAAAACAATACTTTTCCATTTACTTTTCAAATTAGAGATTTATAAGAAAATGGAGAATGAACCCTAAATAAAATGCCAAATAATTAATGCCAAGCTACCTGTTTCAGATTATTGGGGGAGGGGAGGTACTTTGGGATTAAAGAACAGAATTTCTTGATTATCATAGTGGAATTTAGGGAGGAAACCCAAGAGGGTCAGTACTTACCAATCTGGGATCTTGAGAATGGGGTCAGATAATATATCAATAAGGAGTCAAGAGTGAAAAACAAGCCATCTATTCTGACTGCTCTAAATGACCAATTTTGATGAGGTCTTTCCAATATGTGACCCAAAGATTCTCTGGGAATGTAGAGATAGTAGATGAGGTTCTTCATTGCTTTAGATCATTATTATTACTTGGATCCTGAGGAGTGGAAGGAACCTCATGATCTTAAGGATAGCCCTTCTCCTCAAACTCTAAAACTGTAGCTTGTCTTCATAAAAATTACTATGCACTCCTAATTGGAGTCATTAAAAAAAACAACCTTTGACCAAATTCTAATACAAAAAACAAAATAACAAAATAAACGGATCTATGTGCTATGTTGGTATATTCGCATTATAACTAGGTGTTTCTCAAACTCAGCATCACATCTCCTTAATCCCTGCATTCGTAGTGAGCCTAAGCAGTTCCCTCATCATCTATTTCAAAATCCTAGTCATACTTTTAGAATGTTCTCAGGCACAGCACCACTGTCTTCCAGGAATACTTCTGTTGTGAAATGACCTGTCGAATGATACAGATTGTATTCTCTAGCAGATTGTAAACTCCTTGAAGCTGCTACTGTTCAATTTTTGGCTTTCTCAAAATCCTATCGTGGGACCTTGCATCTATAGTAAATGTCTATTGATAAATGTTGAGTTAAATTGAATCTGTATAAATTTTACCCTCTTCTCTTTTCCCAATAGAATGTAAGCTACTTGAGGGCAGGGACTGGTTTCACTTTACATTCCCAGTGTTAGCACAGCATCTTGCATGGAATAAATAATTAATTTTGTTGAATCAAATTCATCTGAACTAAACTAAAATTTAAATATACAATACACAATTCATGGTCAGAGCCTTTAATGAGCCAGCTACTAGTTTTTGTCTACTCCTAGCTGAAAGCAATTGTGGATGAGCTGTAAAAGAGTAAGAAATTTTTAACTAAATCAGGAGAAGGAAAATAACTATATATATATATATGCATATACATATATAGTTATGTAGTTATATATAT
>NW_025385208.1:0-8578 GCF_016433145.1 Gracilinanus agilis
ATAAAATACTTTATATTTTATTATTTTATTTTAAAATATAATTTATTATATTAAATTTATATAAAATACTTACAGAAATAAAGACAGACCTAAGAAATTGAAGCATTATTACTTAAGATTGGGCCATGCTAATATAATAAAAATAATATTACTGAAATTAATTTACTTCTCTGGTGTCATGTCACTTAAATTACCAATCAGTTGCCTTGCAGAGCTAAAAATTTCATCTGAAACACAGCAAACCCTTAATAAATGCTGATAAACTGCCTGAAAGTCAACAGGACTGGAAGTAACCCAAAAGTTACCTACAAAGCCAAATATTTAGAATCAGTCTATAAGATTTATAAGTTGAAAGACATTTACTGAGATAGGCACACTAACAGCTCTAGAACATATTGAAACAAGAAGTGGGATAGTAGAACTGATAGGGTTTATATTCAAGAAACAGATTGTGCAATGTAAAGTACAAGGTTCAATCTCTTTGAATCATACTTTGGAAGGACAGCAAGATGGCTCAGTGGATAGAGAGCCAGATCTGGAAATGGGAGGTCCTGGGTTCAAATCTGACCTCACACACTCCCCCTGAGCAAGTCATTTAACCCCAATTTCCTAGCCTTTTTCCTTTTTTCTTAAGAGTTATGACTATGACAGAAAGTAAGGGTTTAAAAAAAAAAAAGAATTTCATAGAAATGATCAAATTGCTGATGAGGGGGAGAGATGACTTGCTCTCCACTCAAGATGGATATGGTGAGTTTAAAAGACAGCTCTCAAGATAGTGTGCAAATCTAAAGGTTTTAAAAGGTAAACAGGGAGCTAATTGCAATCTCTTCTCCTTCCCCTCCTTCCTCTTTCTCTCCATCCACTCCAGTCTTGCTGCTGGGCCACAGATACCTCTCTCCCCTGTCCGCCCCCACATCTCCAGTACATTGCACTCAGCTATGGGGGACCTCCTTAGCCTCCTGCACCTCCCCATCACCCCCTGAATCCAGTGTAATGATGGTCCTATCCATTTCAAAATAGATAGGCATTTGGAGGCAGTTAGGTAGTTCAGTGAAGAGTCAGACCTAGAGACCAGAGGTCCTTGGTTCAAATCTGGCTTCAGACATTTCCTAACTGTGTGACCCTGGGCAAGTCACTTAACCCCCATTGCCTAGCCCTTACTGCCCTTCTGCCTTAGAACCAACACACAGTCCCTATACTAGGATAAATTCAAAATGGGGAAATGACTTAAATATAGGGAATGAAATCATGAATAAATTAGGTGAACATACTGTCGGATCTGTGGGAAAGGAAGGAATTTAAGACCAAGCAAGAGATAGAGAACATTACAAAATGTAAAACAAATGATTCTGATTACATCAAATTAACAAGATTTTTATGCAAACAAAACCAATGTAACCAAAATTAGAAGGAAAGTAGCAAACTGGGGGAAAAAATCTTTATGACAAAACTCTTACAAAAGTCTAATTTCCCAAATATATAAGGAACTAAGTCAAATTTACAAAAAATCAAGCCATTCCCCAATCAACAAATAGTCAAGGGATATGAATAGGCAGTTCTCAGATGAAGAAATCAAAACCATCAATAATCACATGAAAAAGTGTTCTAAATCCCTCCTGATTAGAAAAATGCAAATAAAAACAACTCTGAGGTATCACCTCACATCTAACAGACTGGCCAATATGGCAGCAAAGGAAAGTAATAAATGTTGGAGAAGATGTGGAAAAACTGGGACACTAATACACTACTGGTGGTATTGTGAATTGGTCCAACCGTTCTAGAGGGCAATTTGGAATTATGTGCTAAAAAGATTGCCTGCCCTTTGATCCAACCATACCACTGCTGGGTTTGTACTCCAAAGAGATAATAAGGAAAAATACTTTTGCAAAAATATATACAACCATATTCTTCTTGGTGGCAAAAAATTGGAAAATGAGGGGATGTCCATCCATTAGGGAAAAATTGAACAAATTGTAGTATCTGATGGTGATGGAATACTATTGTGCTGAAAGAAATAATGAACTGGAGGAATTCCATGTGAACTGGAACGACCTCCAGGAATTGATGCAGAGTGAAAGGAGCAGAACCAGAACATTGTACAGAGACTGATACAGTGTGGCACAATTGAATGTAATGGACTTTTCTACTAGCAGCAATGCAATGATCCAAGACAATCCAGAGGAACTTATGAGAAAGAATGCTATCCATATCCAGTAAAAGAACTGTGGGAGTTGTGGTTTAAATTTATCACACCAATTACAAAACCCCAAGCTAAATAATAGGTTTATTGAGAGGAGGTCCACCTCACAATAAAGCCAGACCCTGGTCCCATCAGAACCAGAGACCCCAAGCCTTAGGAGATAGCCTTTTTTAAATAGAAATCTGATGACATCCTGTCATAAAAGATAGACTGAATACAAAATTTTTCACATAGACAGATCGTGCAAGTGCTGAACAAGCTAAGAAAATACTATGGGTGGTAACTTTATGTCTATTATTATTACCAACCTTTTCAGTAAAGGGTTATTAGGATCTAATGGTTCTTTAATGCTGACAACTAGGAGTTAGCAGTTAGATGGATGAATGTATGACTGACATTTTCCCTCTGAGATACTCAGATCCAAGAGTAGCCCTTTACCTCCTGTCTTATGATTTTGAAACAGAGTGTGGTGGGCTTGTTTGGAACTTTTGGGGTTAAAGGCTTAAGGTTAAGACATAAACAAGACTTGATACCACCCTAAACTATGTTTTTCTTATATAAAACAAACAATATTATTTGACTATTAACTCCAAAACTAACGATTGTGTTATGAAAATAATTATAAAGGCAAATACTATTATAATCATATAAGGGAGTAGAGGGTTTCACATTCACAGAGTGGAAATGCAGAAGAAAAGCATATGATCAATCATGTGGTTCGATGGGGATATGATTGGGATATTGGCGTTAAAAGATCATTCTATTGCAAATAATATGTAAATAGGTTTTGAACAATGATACATGTATAACCCAGTGGAATTGCTCATCAGCTCTGGGAGGGGGAGAGGGAAGAGGGGTGGGAAAAAACATAAATTATGTAACCATGGAAAAATATTCTAAATAAATAAATATATATATATATATATATATTTTTTTTTTAATTTTAAACCCTTAACTTCTGTGTATTGACTTATAGGTGGAAGAGTGGTAAGGGTAGGCAATGGGGGTCAAGTGACTTGCCCAGGGTCACACAGCTGGGAAGTGTCTGAGGCCAGATTTGAACCTAGGACCTCCCGTCTCTAGGCCTGGCTCTCAATCCACTGAGCTACCCAGCTGCCCCCAATAAATATATTTTTAAAAAAGAACCAATACACAGTACTGATTCTAAGACGGAAAGTAAAGCTTTTGTTTTTGTTTAAGTGGATGAGCAACACTTTGGTCAGACTTGGACCAGCAAGCTGTTCACTGGTTATTCTTACAAGGTGGAGGTGAAAATCAAGCCCTTCACTCTTCAAGTGAAGAATGTCTCCTTTGGAAGAATGTCTCCTACTTTTGGAATGGAAGGGTCCTCAGAGATAGTCTAGCTCCATAACTAGCCCCTATAAGTAACTAGGATTTAATCCAACCATTTCTATGTAGGGTCTATGGTGGTGTACTTGCCCCTTTAGGACTGAAATCTCAAAGAGTCTGATGGGGTTTAAATTGCATAGAAATATATGACACAGGAGTATTCCCTACAAAAAATGGGGAGCTACAACCCATCCAGATAAGCATGCCTTTTTGCTGATATTGGAATCTTTGAGACAGTATGGCAAGTCAAATTCTACAGTTACCACAAATGGAATCATCGCCAATGGAGAAGCCCCTTCTCTGTCACTGAGCCCAATGAGACACACAACTTAATATGAGTGAACAAGGAATTGTTCTTGTGAACCTGAATCTGTCTGATACTGCTAAGCAATTCCTTCAGAAATCTACTTTTAAAAAAAATTAAAGTCACAACCAGCACAAGCCTTACTTAAGGCTTATTTGGACCTGTATGGGTGTTGGTAAAACAAGTCCCAAATTTTGGGAGATAGCAGCCTCCTTTGATGCAAGCCGCTTCCCCCCATGATGCAATATCACTGGCAAACCAACACCTTTCTATGTGGTTGTAATGGAACACTATGACATCATAAGGAATGATGAACAGGATGAGTTCAGAAAAACCTGGACAGACTTATATGAACTGATGCAAAGTGAAGTGAGAAGAATCAGATGAATAATGTATTCAGTAATAGAAATATTATTCAATCATCAGCTGTGAAGGTCTCTAAACCATTATCAGCAAAGCAAGTCTCCAAGGTAACCAACCACAAGGGACTGAGTCATGATAAAAATGCTGTCCAACAGCCAAAGAAGGAACTGTGGGAGTCTGAGTGCATATCAAAGCACGCCATCTTCCACTATATTTCCTTAATGAGATTTCTCTTGTATATGTAATATATGTCTTCTATCAGAACATGAGCAATATGGAAATGTGTATTACATAAAAGTGTGGGTAGAACCTATATAAGACCATTCACCACCTAGGTGAGTATAGGGAGGGAGAAAATCTGAATTTCAAAATGTCAAAAAATAATTGTCAAAAATTGTTTCTACATGCAACTGAAAAAATAAATCATAAAAAAATTAAAAGTAAAGACTATTAAAAAACTTTTTAATGTTTCTATATTTTGTGTTTGTGTACTCACACCCAAAGTACTTGGTCACACTGCAGATAGTCATGCAAAAATGCAAGTTAGATATTTTTGTACTTAAGTGGTTCTATGGACCATTGTGATGCTTGTTTCCAAGTTGAATGACTTCTTCCTGTCTGTTCAATGTGGTGGGGGAAGGGATTGGACCTTATCTAACATGTGGAATTTGGTGGCATGGACCCTTTGCCATTTCTGACTCTGGAGTAATTTTTCAAAGCAGGCTCTTGGAAAGATATGAACTCTGATGAGCACTAATGAATGTGGTTTGCCAGGCATAATCCTCTACTTGTAGCTTGGCTTTATGGAAGTGGGCTTGCATATAGACAGCATTTTTTTTATTTTTTTTTCTCATATGTAAAATGAGATGGTTTTGGAATGGAAGGGTCCTCAGAGATAGTCTAGCTCCATAACTAGCCCCTATAAGTAACTAGGATCTAATCCAACCATTTCTATGTAGGGTCTATGCATTGTCAAAACTCTGCTTTCTACAAGTCAGTTTACCTGAACTGTCATATTGCCCCTGTATTTAAGAAGTACTGGTTAGGGGGCAGCTAGGTGCCTCAGTTGAGAGCCAGGCCTAGAGACAGGAGGTCCTAGGTTCAAGGCCTCAGATATTTCCTAGCTGTGTGACCTTGGGCAAGTCACTTAACCCCCAATTGTCTAGCCCTTACTGCTCTTCTGCCTGTATTGATTCTAAGACAGTAAGGACTTAAAAAAAAGAAGTGTTGGTTACATTGCCTATTTGGTTAAAACATGCATATTAATAGCATCACTATATTCCTGCTTCATGAAAATTTTGTGAAACTATATATAGAATTATAAACAACTTTTGATCTTTCTAATAAAGGAATTTAAACGTTTAAAAAAAAGAAAAGTAAACCAAGTATTCCCAACTGTAGAAGCATTTAGTCAGAAGTAAACCCTGCTATTTGCCATTTAAGGCTGTGTAACCCTGGGCAAGTAATTTAATGTTTGCCTCAGTTTCTCTACCTTATAATAGAGATAACAACAGCACTTCCTTTGCAGGATTATTGTGAGGATCAAATGAGATATTTACTTACCATCATATCTTGCATGTAGTAGGCACTACATAAATGCTTATTTTCTTCTCCCTCTCCCCTAATACCATTCACAGTGTGGAAGAGCCTATCCTCCCAAGCAGACTTCGTATTTTCCCTCATCTACTGAACCCCAGCTAACTGGTCTACTTGCTATTCCCCATGTACAACATTCATCTCTCTCCTTTGTATCTTTGCACAGCCTGACCCTCCTGCCTAGAATGCTCCCTCCTCATCTCTGGGTCCTAGACTCCTTCTGGGTCTTGGAATGTCACCTTCTTCACATGGCCTTCTTCTTTCCTGATTCATCTGATATCCAGTATAAACCAGGAGATTGTAAGAGAGCTCTTAGATGAACTTGATGAATTGAAATCACCTGATCATACATCCCTCATTTTTTTTAACTCTTTTCTAAAAACCCAATACTAAGTATTGGTTCCAAGGCAGAAGAGGGTGTAAGAATGAGGCGAGGCACTGACATTTTGAAAAGAACCTTGGAATGTTGGGGTGAAGGAGAGTCCAAGTAACTGCTGGAACAGCAGAGACTTCTGGGAGAGGAGACCCTAAATGGGGGTCTTTCAGGGGTTGAGCTGGGGAGGAAAGATGTGGATCAGAGCTCTGTGATCCCCTGAAGAGACCTTTGGTTTCCAGACTTGAAAAGGAGACCTGCTCCAGTGACATCTTGGCTTCCTGACATTCACCTATCCCACTAGCAGTGCTTAACTGTGTTTAGGGTTACTGGACTCCTTTGGGGAATAGTTCCCTGAACTCCTCTTTCCTTGGGCCTTTGCCCAATAGTGTCCCTCCTAGACTATCAACCAATATAGCTCGTAGGAAACATCATTAGCTAGGTTGGGCAGGAGAAACTCTGGATTGAGGGAACCCTTGGCTCTCCTTCAGGATTGAGACTTGGCAGGGACTCTCCAGAGTGACAGACTGATTTAGGGATCCCTGAGCCCCCTTTCCAACAAATACCCTACCTCATTCCCTCTACCCTTGTTGATCCAGAATAAACCTCAAGAAATCAGTGCCATTAAGGGAGACTGGATTGGGAAGTGGTGCAACAGCCTGGTCAGGCTGATCTCCACCTTTAGCCTGACCTCCTGCTGTGAGAAAGGGAGAGGTTTCTTTGTACCCCGACTTGCACCAATGCTGAACTGGGGTATCACTCACTTCTCCTTGAGGGGGTTTCATTCCTTCAGCCCCTCAATGGTGGCTTTCCAGGGCCCCCCGATATCTAAGGAGTCCCCATCTAGTCTCATAATGATAGGGGGCTGCAGTTAGGGAGGAAGGGACTCCTATTCAGACTTCACCTTGTTCCAGCTACTTTCCCCTTTCCCCCTAAAATACTCCGCTCTTTACAACGAGTAAGGTCTAGGGTAGGAAGTACCTGCGACTAGATATGAACCCAAGGTCTTTCCTCTCCAGGGCTGGTTCTTTATCCACTGAGCCACTTAGTTGCCCTGATGACTTATTCTTAGATACTAAAACAACTAACTGATAGATCTGATTGCCAGGCCACCATCGGTGAGATCCAAAATAACACGGAGAATGAAATTGGCACCCCTAGGACCAGAGGGAGACATGTGTTTGTCTGATTATCAAAAACACTATGGAGCATTGACTTTGATGTTAATTCCTAGGAAAATCCCGAACCTGATCATTAGAGATGTCTTGTTAAAATTGAGAAAGAGAAGTAATAATTAATGACAAAGACCTAGCATGGCTCTATTGTACCGGGATTATATAGTTTGATTTTTTGTTTTTACTTTTGTCGCTGTTGCTGTTTTTTGAACAGACCAGCTAAACTAGAAGATCAGGAGAATATTGTAGATATAGATTACTTGTGGAGAGACATAGACTAGACAATAATGTAATTAGATGGATTAGGAACTGGTTGACTGCTAGGCTCAGAATAGTCATTAATGGTTCAATGTCAGCTTGGAAGGCAGGCTCCAAGGTTCTTGGTCCAATGCTCTACTTAATATTCTTATCAATTATTTAATTAGAAGCAGTATGGTAGGATGGGAAGAGAGCTGGCTTTATAGTCAGAAACACTTGGGTTCACATCCCACTTCTGGCATACTGGCTGGGTGATAAGGCAAGTGTTCTAGGTGTTTTCCTAAGACTTTAAGTAGCAGAAAGGGTGAAAAACTACATTAACAGAAGGAGTTCCTCACTGAGAACTCCTAACATTAATGAAAATGCAAGTCCAATCCCCCCTATAGATGATATAATCATCAAACTTGCAGATAATACAAACCTAAAAGGTATAAATACTAGATGACAGAATAAGGATCCAAAAAGGTTTTGATTGGCTAAAATATTGGGCTGAATCTAAAATTCATTGGAGACAAATATAAAATCTTACATTTGGGTTATAAAAACCAACTTCACAAGTATAAAATGAAGGGCATGTAGTTGGATAATAATGTATTTGGAAAGGAGCTGAGAGTTTTAATGGATCACAAGCTCAACATGAGTCAACATTACACTGAGTTATATGGCAGCCAAAAAAAGCTAACATGATCTTGGGCTGCATTAAGAGAAGCTGGGCTTGGGGCAGCTAGGTGGCTCATTAGATATTAGATAGAGAATCAGGCCTGGATTCAGGAGCACCTGGATTCAAATCTGAACTCAAACACTTGCTCACTGTGTGACTCAGAGCAAGTCACTTAACCCTATTTGCCTAGCCCTTGCCCTTCTGTTTTAGAGTTGGTACTAAGAAAAAAGGCAAGGATTTTAAGAGAGAGAGAGAGAGAAAGAGAGAGAGAGAGAGAGAGAGAGAGAGAGAGAGAGAG
>NW_025385209.1:0-1575 GCF_016433145.1 Gracilinanus agilis
CTGGGCAAGTCACTTAACCCCCATTGTCTAGTCCTTACCAACTCTTCTGCCTTAGAACCAATACACAGTATTGCTTCTAAGGCAGAAGGCAAGGTTAAAAAAAAAAAAAAGCCAGGAAACTAATCTAAGAAGTGGCTATTTCAAGAAACCTTTACCCTATTTATAGCTTTTTCCAATATTCCAGAGGACACAAGAACAGCAGCAAGTTCCCAGGTAGACACCAATTATGAGTCTCAGGTTGGAAAAAGAAAAGCATTCAGTAGGTGTTAATCAAGTTTAACTCATTGCCAGCCACATAATCCAGAGGACAAATAGAGATTTAAGATTTAAGAGAAACCAATACATGAACACTGAGACTTACAAACAAAATAAATAAGGGGGAGTTCAATTTCACAAGAAAATTCTTTCCAAAGGGAATAAAGGGTTCCTTTAAAAAGTGAGCTCAGGATATAAAACACAGAATTCAACTTTATAAATTCTGACTCTTACTCAGTTTTCAGTAAATTTCATCTTTTGCATAAAGTGAAGCACAAACTGGAAATTCTTGGAACAGGGATTACAGGGAAGACTGAGGTATTAGACTGAATTTGGGGAGTTCTGGCTAAAGCTGAGTTTTCATACTAAGCCCAACAGCAAGACAGTAAATCCTCAAGAGATAGAGGCCATCAGGCTCTCTAAGACAAACCTATACAGTTAAGAACCGAGCAGGTCAAAGCTTCTGAACTGATCAGTGCTAGGGTCAGCTGTATTTCCAGTTTGGGGGAGAGACCTAACTTTCTTTTCTTTTTTTATTCAAAAATATTTTATTTTCCCAATTACATGTAATAATAATTTTCAACATATATTTTCTGAAATTATAAGATCCCTCCTTCCCCCCCCCCCCACAAAGACAGTAAGCATTTCATCTGGGTTATACATGTATGTCATACAAAACACTTCCATATTGGTCATTGTAAGAAAATACTCATATAAAATCAAAACCCAAAAATAAAACTGTAAATAAACTAATTTGAAGGATAGTGTGCTCTAATCTGCATCTGACTCCAACAGTTCTTTTTCTGGAGGTGTCCCAGATAATTGTACTGCAGAGAGTAACTAAGTCTTTCATAGTAGCTCATTCCACAATATTGCTGTTACTGTATACAATGTTCTCTTGGTTCTGCTCACTTCATTCATCAGTCAATGTTGATCTTTCCAACTTTTTCTGAAACCATTCTGATTATTGTGTGAGGCAAATATTTAGGGGACCTCTAACACAGTCAGCATCCCAGTGCAACCAGGGTCAGTGTGTGCATCTTTGTTGTCACAGAAGGAGGCGCAGACCTTTTGAAAAGTCAGCACGGGAAGCTGAGCAGGTTTTGGGTTGTTTTTTCCCAGACAGGGCTTAAACTAACTCTCTAAACTGGCTCTCTGATCTCTCTTACCTAGGCTTTTTTTTTTTTTTTTTTTTTTTTTTTTAAGCCTTGCCTTCTGTCTTAGAAGCAATACTGTGTATTGGTTCTAAGGCAGAAGAGCAATAAAGGCTAGGCAATGGGGGTTAAGTGACTTGCCCAGGGTCACCCAGCTGGGAAGTGT
>NW_025385210.1:0-2376 GCF_016433145.1 Gracilinanus agilis
GGGGTTGAAGGGGAAAGGTGGAGCATGAATCATGTAACCATGTTAAAAATGAATATTAATAAATGTTTAAAAAAATACAAGTCTTTCTATGAAAGGCACTCTGTGAATAGTAAAAAGAACATTGGATTTGGAGAAAAAAAAAAAAGTTAATTGAGGAAGAAGCTAGGTGGTATAGTGGATAGAGCACCAAACCCAGGACCAGTAAGATATGAGTTCAAATCCAGACTTGGACACTTACTGGCTGTGTGACCCTTGGTTAGTCACTGAATCCTGCTTACCTCAGTTTCCTCATCTGTCAAATGAGCTAGAGAAAAAAAATAGGAAACTACTCCAGTGTCTTTTGCCAAGAAAACCCCAAGAGAGGTCACAAAGAGTCAGACATGACTGCAATGCTCAGGGGATGCTAGGTGGCTCAGTGGATTGAGAGTCAGGCCTAGAGACAGTTCAAATCTGGCCTCAGAAACTATGTGACTCTGGGCAAGTCATTTAACACCCATTGCCTAGTCTTTATCACTCTTCTGCTTTGGAACCAATATATGGTATTGGTTCTAATATGGAAGATAACGTTTGAATTTTTTAATGCCTGAGGTACTAAAAAACTAAGTGATTTGTCCAAAGTCATATGCATAGTATGCATCTGAGGCAGGACTTGAAGATATCTTTCTGACTCCAAGACCAGTCCCCTATACAATATGCCCATTGTTTCTCCTTTGCATCCATAAAAGAGATTAATATGATAACTGTGGGATAGATCAGAAGTGATAGACTGACCAGGATGCTTTCTACAGTATAGTTAGATGCTCAGTAATGAGGGATAGGTTGTACTAGAATGGTGGTAGTAAGAAGAGAGGGAAAGAAACAGATGTAAGACAGAGTCGTGAGGTTGTCAAGGGGGAAAGTATAGAAAGAGAAAAATAAAAATGAAGGGAATCTTGGAGGATACCAATGTAAATAAGAATGGTTAAGGGGGGAAGAGCTGAAAGGGTGGTATCTCTGAACCTAAGAGAAGAGAGCAATCAAATTAAGAAGGATGAGGACTGGGAAAAACCTGTTTAATTTAGCAATGAGGAGGTCATTGGTAAATGTAGGAAAACAATTTTGGTTGCAGGTTGGACAAAAAAAATTGCAAAAAAAGGTAAGTGGTGAGAGGATAGGAAGGAACTAGAGGCATTGGGATATGTAGAATTTTCAAGGAATGTGAGAGGAGAGTCTCTTAATCAGATTAAAGGGTATAGAATCAGGGGTACAAAGAAAAGTACTGTAGAATTACATGATTTCAGAATAGGAAGAGATTTTGGAAGCCAATGAGTCTGAACCAGAATTAAATAGAATAGTTCCTTGTAACATCTCAGACAAGTGACCATACAACCTTTAATTGAAAATCTACAATGATGAGGAACCTCCTGATCATAGATGGAGATCTGGAAGGGACTTCAGAAGTTATCTCTCTTCATTTCATTCTTAGATGAGGAAACTAAGACCCAAAGAGGCTCAGTGACATATAACGAAGTCACCCAGGTACTAAATGGCAGAGGCAGGATTTGAACCCAGGTCTTCTGTCTCCAAATCCAGTATTTTTTCCATTGCCCCATAATGCTTCCTGGTAGTAGCTTATTTCATTTTGGAGTACCTCCAGGAAATAGGGGAGACACCTCTCGGATAAAAAGGAAAGGGGATAGACTGAGTGAGAGGATAGAAAAATCTCAAGAAGTTTGGAAATGTGGAAAGAGGGTAATGAGGTAGTTCCCATAGGATGGCTGATATTCTCAGTGAACTAGGAGACAAGGTCCTCTCCTACAAGTGTGAAGGGTCAGTGTGCAATTGTATCTTGTGCACAGATGGAAATAATCAGAACAGTCTTTATGGGAGCTGGTAGAGGAAATCACTAGGTATAGAATGGAAAGATTATGGAGCAGCGGTGAAGGTAGTAATTCTATATGGATGTTTCACATTTCACTATCTCACTCTTAACCACAGTAGAATTAGCTATAATTCACCAGATTTCATCTAAAGAAGCCTAATTACCAAAATGATAACAATAGCTCACATTTCTAATTTATAAAATGCCATACTCACACCAACACCCTTAAACAGATAGTACACATATTATTATCCCCTTTTTATAAATGAGGAAACCAAGTCTCAGAGAAGTCATGGGGCATTCTGTCACACAGGGCCAGTGGCAGAACTGGGACTCAAGCCCAGGCATGATACAGTATAAGAAAATAAATATCTATTAAGTGCCTACAATGTACCAGACACTGTGCTAAGTGAGGAGACAAATAAGGGGAAAAAAAGGAAAGGAAAGGAAAGGAAAGGAAAGGAAAGGAAAGGAAAGGAAAGGAAAGGAAAGGAAAGGAAAGGAAAGGAAAGGAA
>NW_025385211.1:0-4127 GCF_016433145.1 Gracilinanus agilis
TATATATTAAGGTGGAAGGTAAAGTTTTTAAACATATATATATATAATTACATATATGATATATGATATATTAATATTTATTATGTTATACATACATACATACATATATATATATATTTTAACACCCTCACCTTCCATCTTAGCATCAACACTGTGTATTGTTTCCAAGGCAGAAGAGAGGAAAGGGCTAGGCAATGGGGGTTAAGTTACTTGCTCAGGGTCACACAGCTAGACGTTATCTGAGGCCAGATTTGAACCCAGGACCTTCTGTCTCTGGGCCTGGCTCTCCATCCACTGAACTACTGAGCTTTCCCCTCATAAAATGGACATTTTGTCCATTGTAGTCATCCTCTTCCTCTCTAATTGGTACTCCTTGCCAGTAGTCCCTCTGCCTCCTTTGGTACCAGCGTGATGGGAACTTGGCTCCTACGTAACATGCCAGGAAAATTCAGAGGACAAGATTAAGAACTAGGATCGGCCCTCTTCCCCGTAATTGTATTAAAGTATCACTTAAAACTCTTCTGCTATGTTAATAGGCCAGGTCCAGTTCTGCGAGGGTTTCTCGCAGAGAGCCAGTAGGAACTTGTGTACTCTCAAGCATTCCTCCACAAGAAGTGGTCGCTCCCTGACATTAAAACAGCCGCAATCGACATTTGGAGTCTCTCCCAGTGAGCTCTCGATGGGTATGATTCACTGGTCCAATTTCAGCGGCAGAGATGAGAACTCCATTTCCTGCACCCCGGATTACTGATCATCCTGAGGCCAATCCGCAGTCCATCTTGTTTGATGTTGAGCCCGTTATCACGGCGTCTCAGCAGGGTCCTTACAGAAACTCTGGAGAGCCTTTGCCACTATTCCCCACCCAAGTGCGGTTTTTCTTACCGTTCTTCAAATTATATTTAACATTAATTTGTCATCTGGATTGGTTATTGATCGCAGGAAAGCACAATGAGGAACAGTCTGAGAGGCCCACTCTTCACCAAGTTCCCTTGCCTGTATTTGCAAAGATTGCTTATCGAACTTAAACTGCTGGGCTAGCAGGAGAGAAGGTGAGGACCCTTGTTGTAAATAAGGTGGCTCGGGAGCCTGAATTTCTCCCATCTGTAGTGAGAGACAGCGCTCTCCAGGACTCACCCTCCATCATTTCTTTGGGTTTTTCATGTTTGCAGAATGCTTCCAAATTGTTGTGTTCTGAATATTTAGAACTTAGAACCCATGAAGTCAGGGAGGGAGAAGAATTCCTATTCCAGTTGGAGGGATGGAGGAGATGACGCCAAAGGAAGGTCTCATTTTCTGCTGTTTCCTATTTAATCCAAGCTTAGGTACCATCCCAGGGTGAGGCGATGGGGCTACCGTCTAGGCAAGAAGACAAAACCAGGTGGGAAAGAAGAATGGGCTAGAAGAGAGCCTCAGGAAGTTAAGAATGGTCACATGAAGGACATTGTATGCAAAGACATAGAGGATGGAGATGAAGGTTGTGCACAAAAAACTAGAAACAGTTTATTCATATCAGAAATTCTGATAGCATGAAGGGAAGGGGCTAAAAGGGATTATAGAACCAGATCTAGAGTTGGAAAGGGCTTTAGAGACCATCTAGAGGTCAATGTCCTCTTTTTACAGATGAAGAAACTAAGACCCAGTGACTGAAATAATTTGGTGGAGGCCATACAAGATAGCCAAGATTTGAATTGCATTTTCTATTGTATTGTCCTCTCCCTAGAGGTTCTATTCAAGGGTGAAGGGTGTACCGTGTGTGTGTGTGTGTGTGTGTGTGTGTGTGTGTGTGTGTGTGTGTGTGTGATAAGTCTTAGAACTGGATGGAATCTTAAAGGTCATTTAGCAAAATCTCTTCATTTTATACACAAGGAAACTGAGACCCAGCCATTCTGACATCCAGTGCTGTCATCTTTCCATTGCACAAATGATGTCCTTTTTCCTTTCTAACTCTAAATTCTACCTTCTTCTGTTCCTTCCTCCAGCCACACTTTCTATGAGAAAGCCCAGAACTTGTCTGAAGTTTCAAGACTCCCCCCGTGCTATTGGTCATAGACATTTGGCCAAGCAGTATTAATGGTAAAAGGTATGTGGCGTGGCCGCTGAGTCAGCAGCCGAGAGAGACTGTGCAGGGAGCACGGGTTATTCATTTGGTTCCCGGCCACTGGGACTGGAGAGAAACTGTGCAGATCTTGAATGCTAACATAAGAAAAATGTTCTTGTCGATTCCCAGGCACTGCTTTCATCTTCTTCACTCCTGAGTCCCTGTTCCAAACGCAGGCCAATAATGAAGACTTGGGAATGGGAAATGCGATGTGTGACAATCATTTGGAAAATAGAATCTGGACTTTGGGGTTAAACATTTGAAAATTCCTTTGTCCAGAATTAATGGAACTTTGGCAAAAGGTGTCACTCAGATAAATGAAAACATTCCCCTTATGATGCCCTCCAAATATGGAGGACATGTATTTGATAAACCAGGCTCTAATTTCTTTGACATAGATAGGGACAAAATGAGAGAGAGGTAGAGAAGGGACATATGGAACGTCAGAACATAGAACTTTAAGACTGGAAGTTACTTTAGATACCAAATAATCCAAATCCATTATTTATTGTTCTAATTTTCATTTTTCTTTTAGTTTTTAGAAAGGGATTTTTATTATGAAAATTGAGTAAGAATAAAAATGAGAAAAGTTCCTTCCTTCCCATCTACCCCAAACTGGGATGCACATTCTCCCTTGTGTTGACTTAGTCCCTGGGAAGAGTGGACTCAAACTTAATTCAGTTTCTATTTGGCATTCTTCACCCCAAATTTACCTCCAAATGCAACAGAGATGATGGATGGATGGATGGATGGATGGATGGATGGATGCATGAATCTTCATCTCTGCCACTGCTGAACTGGGCTGGGCAGGCAGTTTTGGACTTTATTCCTCAAAGTCTCACTTCTAACAAATCCTAGAGGGGACCCCTTCTTCCCTTGGCTTGCTCTCTTGGCATTTCAAAGCCCATAACAATTTCCAGATTCTTTGACCTAAAAAATAAAGAATCAAAGACACCACTAATTACATGATTTTGTAGAGTAGGAAGCTCGGCGTGAATGAAGCAAATTACTTTAAATTTTCCGTTAATAAATTAACAAGCATTTTAGGTGACTAAAATAATTAATTATTATTATTGTGTGCCAGGCATTGTGCTAGGATGTAAAGATCACAGCAAAACTGTTTATGCTTCAAAGAGTTTACATTCTAACAGTGAGACACCATACACACATACAAGTTCATGGAAGTAAAGTCCCAAAGCATTTATTAAGCCCTCAATATTTATCAGGCACTGTACTAAGCTTAGGATATAAAAAGAAGAACAAAACAACCCCAAAACAATCCAGATTTTGATCTTAAGGAGTTCATAATCTAATGGGAAAGGTAAAATGTAAGAAACTATGTGCCAGGAAGCTGTAGATATAGACTAGATATATTGGAGATAATCACCAGAGGTTAGGCACTAGCATGTAGAAGGTAGTATTTTAGCTGGGACCAGAAGGAAGTCAGGTAAGTCAGATGATGGAGATGAAGGAGAGAATCCCAGGTGTGTGGAACAACTGGATGAAAATCTACAGTTAGGAGATGAAGTGTCTTGTGAGATGAACAGCAAAGATTCTAACATCATTGGATTGTGGTGGGGATGGGCAAGGAGCAGAATGCAAGGTATAAGAAGGGTGGAAGAGGCCATGTGATAAAGGATTTTAAAAAACTAGGTTGAGAGTTTTATATTTTATTCTGGAAGCATTTGGGAACCAGTGCGGTTTATTGAATAGGGTTATGAGATGATCAGAATCCTGTTTTAGAAAGATCAGAATGATAGTTGAGTGGAAGTTGAACTGACAAAGATTTATAGGGTAAGGATGCTGACAGAATGGGGGACCAAGAAAGGCTTCTTGTAGAAGCTTGGGCTTGAGCTAAATAATAAAGGAAGCTATGAATTCCAAGAGGTAGAAATGAGGAGGAGGAGAATTCTAGGCACTGCAAGACAGTAAAAAATCATGGAAATGGGAAGTCTCTTGTTTGAGAGATATCAAGATGATCAGTATTGTTGGATCCCAGAGTTTGTGGTGGGCAGGGATATATATATAT
>NW_025385212.1:0-4627 GCF_016433145.1 Gracilinanus agilis
GCTCCGCCCCGCCCCAGGGCGCCGGCCCCGCCCCTTGGGCCCGCCCCGCCCCTGAGTCCCGGGCCAGCGGCGCGCATGCGTGTCGCTGCAGGGCTGGGATGGAGGTCCTGGAAGAGTTCGACTGGGAGTACCCCCTGACCTTCACGTTCTGCGAGCTCATCTCGGAGGAGGCTTTCGAGCGGCAGGCCGTGTCGTACACAGAGCGCTCCCTACGCCGCCTCTTCCGCAGCATGGACCGCAACCCGGCGCTGGGAGAGCGCGTGGTGCGCAAGTGGAAGCAGGAGGAGCGCGAGCGCAGCGGCCTTACCTCCTTCCTCGCGGTGGGCGCCCCCGCTCGCCCTGCCCTGCCCTGCCCTGCCCTACCCTGCCCTGCCCTGCACTGCCCTGCCCTGTCCAGCCCTGTGCTGTCCTGCCCTGCCCTGCCCTCCGCTTTCCCGGGGCGGGGAGGGGGTGGGGAACCAGGGGACAGGCGGTCTCGGAAAGTGGGGAGAGGGGCTCCCCAATCCAACAGCCCGGGCCCTGTCCCAAGGCCACTCTACAGCACAGGCAGTACATGCCAGGCAGAGGGGCTCCGCTGCCCTGCTCATCCCCTCCCTGTCCTCCATGCTGGCCCAGGGCAGGTTCTTCAAAGCCCTCCAGGGAGACCTAAATTACTACAATAGCGTGGGGGCCTTGGAGCTGCAGCAGAGGCTGGATATTCTAAAGAGGAGAATGCAGAAATTGAACATCTATGCCCAAGGTGAGGGCGCCCTTCCCCACTCGTCGACCTAGGGTGCCCAGTGGGGCAGGGACCTAGGAGCCGGGCTGCAGTCTGCCAGCTGCCAGAGAGCACCAAGCTGGGAGGGGCCTTGGGAATGACCGCCAATTGAGACTTCTGTTTGGAAAGGACTTGAGAGGCTGCCTAGTCTAACCCTTGCCTGGGCACTGATCCCACAGTGACAGGGGCTCACTACTTAAACCTTCTTCCCCCCCCCCCCATGACAGCAGTTCTGGCCCTTTGCTCCTGTATACCCCCCCCCACACACACACACACAAGTTCAGTCCTGGGGGCCAAGTGGAACATGGCTGAGCCACTGACCCAGATATTGACCCAGATATCTATCTCAGAGGCTCCTCCCAAGCCATTGGTTCATTTATTTCAACCCCACATTCATCTTAGAATCAATACTGTGTCTAGGTCCCAAGGCAGAAGAGGGTTAAGAGCTAGTGATTTGGGGGCAGCTGGGTAGCTCAGTGGATTGGGAGCCAGGCCTAGAGACGGGAGGTCCTGGGTTCAAATCTGGCCTCAGACACTTCCCAGCTATGTGACCCTGGGCAAGTCGCTTGACCCCCATTGCCTACCCTTACTGCTCTTCTGCCTCGGAACCAATCCACAGTATTGACTCCAAGACAGAAGGTAAGGGTTTAAAAAAAAAAAAAAAGAGCTAGTGACTTACCCAGGGTCACACAGCTAGGAAGTATCTGAAGCCAGATTGGAACCCAGGACCTCTGTCTCTGGACCTGGCTTTCAATCCATTGAGCCATCTAGCTGCCCCTCCTTATATGGTTTAAAAGAGGAATTAATATACCTTAAGTGCTTTGCAAACTTTAAATGATTTTCTCACTGTCAGTTACCATTATTATAATTTCAAGACCCCTCACTGTTGTGGTTGCCCTCCTCTAGGCAGCCCTCCAACTCATCCTTTCTAAGACAAGCCGCCCTGAACTCCCTGGAATAATATGTAGCGTCTCTCAGTGTCATCCCAAAACTGTGAGCTCTCCAGACATTCCGGGGGTCTTCTCCCCCGCCCTGTGTAGTGATTGTTAAGCCAAACTTTCTGAGTGTGAGGCGTGCTATTGAAGGAACTTGGCCATGCCCTAGGGCTTGAAGCAGCTGGCAAATGTCCTTGAATGGGAAAATGGCGACAGCCAACAGCTTTGGCAAGTCCATGACTTACTCAATATGGATAATCTTGATTGTTGAATAGAGTTTATAGGATTTGTACATTTTAGAACTGGGAGAAAAGTCATATCATCTACTCTAACCCTTCATTTTGCAGATAAGGAGATCGATGACCTCCTTAAGATAGAATTAGCAATCCTTGGATACCTAGAAGTCTGGACAGAGTGGGTCCAGAGTCCAGTAGTCCTAGGTGTTATCCTGATTGGAGTACTTGCTGTGACCCTGGGCAAGCTAAGGATGCTAAAGAAGGACCACTGTAGAGGATCCCTCCTGGATCCCTTCAGGGATTTCATGAATGTGACTAGGAAGTACTTCGTAAAGCATAGGGTGCTATATAAACTCAGAGAGTGGGTAGGACTGATTTTCCAAGAACTGATCTGATAGACTATCTCTGGGCAAGTTAAATTTGAGGTCCTGGGCCCCAACCAGTGAAAGAACATGAGAAGAATTTAATATAGACTAGAGTGGAGGTGCAGGATTTTTTTTTAGAGGATAAAAGTCATTCCAAGCATTCCCTATCAGGCTGAAGAATGTCAGGGAACATGGACATTATATGTGTAGCTAGTGCACTATTAGTTGGAGCTGTGAATTGTTTGATCCTTTGTGGAAACAATTCCGAAAAATAGACCCCAAAGACCCTTAGACATTGACATATAGCTACTAGAAATATGCCAGAAGAGAAAACCAGAGTGGGTGCCTGTTGCTTGGGGGCTTACTGAACAAATTGTAATGGAACATTATCCCACTGTAAAAAATGACCATGAAGTTCCTGTGGAACCTGGGAAGATTTGTTTGAACAGCTGCAGAGTGAAGTAAGCAGACCTAGGAGAACAATTCCACAATGAGGGCAGTAATGGGAAAGAAAACCTTGAATGATACCAGAAGTGAGATCAGCACCATGGCCAACTGTGACTCCAGAGGAGAGCAATGGTAAAAGCAGGCTTCTCTGGAAAGGCCAAGTCCAGGGAGGGGGCCTTTTTGTTGTGGCCAACTCAACTTGCTCAGGTTAACTCTTATTTTGTTACAATGGAAGGCCATGTAGAATGGTGGTATCATTGGGAAGTGACAACAATGTAAAAGAAAAGTATCGATACCGTGTTTCATAAAAGAAATCAACTGTGTAACAGAATAGTGAATAAGCCTTGGTGTATCAAGGTCTTGAAAGATGAATATTCTGGCTGCAGTTGCCTCTGGAAAACTTCCCACTTGCAGTGCTTTCAGTGATACCACTATTCTCCAGGAACCCAAAACCTAACTTTCTCACAGTTTCCTTCTGGTGATGGCCTGAGCCTGGGCCTCAGAATACTACTATAATCTCTGAAGAAGGAACATCACAGATTCTGCCCTTCCTCCCAAGATCGATGGAGAGATTTATGGTGGCACCGGTCGAGAACCCAGGTGCCTGAGAAGCATCAGAAAAGATGTCCAAAAGCAGCTGGGCAGTCACACAGAAAGATGGAAGAATAATCAGGCTAATGGATGCCCCGAGTATTACATGACTACCCAGGGTCCGGTCAAGAGACCCAAAGGAAACCTTCAAGCAACGCCCTACAAAGAACTTAATGAGAGGAAGTGGACAAGAGGAGAAAAGCATTAAGCACCTACTATGTGCCAGGCCCTTTGCTAAGCAGTGTATAATTATGATCTCATTTGATCCTTAAAGCCCTGGAAGGCAAGTTCTGTTATCCCCATTTTACAGTTGAGGAAACTAAGATAGGGAGAAGGAAAATGTCTTATCCAGGATCATCCAATTACTAAGTGTCGGAATTCATTTGAATTCAGGCCTTCCTGCCTCCACAAAGGGCCCTGTGCACTGTGGCACCCCCTAAGCTGCCACAGGTTAGGCATACCTGGATGAGCTAAGATCTATATACAGGACAAGAGAGCCCACCTTGAAGATATCACAGTCCCACTGAAGTATAAATGCCCTTGGACAAGTGATTTCATCCTCTGAACTTCGGGTTATTCCTTCGTAAGTCAGTGGTGATAATACACACTGGGCCAGTTGTGCAGAAAGCACCAGGGATCCTCAAGCTCCATGTAAATGGGAATCATTGTTTTTTCCTCTGGAGAAATGCAAACTTCTCCCACCCTAAATATCTTATATTCATTTTCTGTTTATTCTCTTTCTTCACACACCAAGCTTTTTCATTTGCCTTTGTCCTTATCTTGGCCAGAGTTTCCCAAACCATATCACAGCCTGCCAAGTATCCACGCCTTCTACCTTGAACTGGTGTCACCTCACATAGTTTGAACCAGGCAACTCTAGGCCACTTCCAGAGAGGGCCCGAACACTTGTCTACAATAAGGTGGGAGCCAAGTATTGGGAGGTACAGGGTGAAAGGAGAGAAGAGAACGAAAGCCAGATTTGGATTGTTGGGAGGAAAAGTTTTGCAAACCCACAAAAATCTGTTGTGAAGGGGAAACACTGGCTCAAGTGTGGCTACAAGCTTTGCTACCTTCCCAGTCTTCCTTTTCCCTTCATTTTATAGTCTAACCAAACCATATTCAATCCTCCCAAAGGATGCTCTCTCTGTCTCCTGGCTCTGTGCCACTGTCTCATTTGCCTGGAGTATTCTCTGTCCAAGCCTCAGCTTCTTAGAAGTCCCAGTTTCTTCAAAGTCTGGCTTAAAAGCAAATTTCCTTCCTTCCTTCCTTCCTTCCTTCCTTCCTTCCTTCCTTCCT
>NW_025385213.1:0-11972 GCF_016433145.1 Gracilinanus agilis
CTCTCACACTCCAAGCCATACAGCTCAGCTTCCTGAGAGACTTTCTCAGGATGTCCATCTTTTAAGGTATTTCCTATTTTATTGGACCGATTAGTCACAAGGCCTAATTGCCTTTCTAGTAGTCAGAGGAGAGACATTAGTGAACCAACCAGGTCCTTGGGGGGCTATTGGGCTAGCAGAGGAAGCTTGTCCTAGGACTGGAACCTCAGGCCCTAAGAGAATCACAACCTATATTGAATCCAGAATCATCTGAAGGACTTTTCCTATTCCAAATCCAGGATATCAAAGTTCAATTTTACTAGCAACCCTAAAGGCTAGAATCATGTCCTACAACTTCCAAGTTCCTGATGGTCAAAAACTCACCTAGCCTTTATGTACTTGTAAAAGGAGTCGCCTCATCCCAAGTGCTAATAAGTCCAAAGTTCTCTTATTACCAGGGAGGGTTCTGGGTTCTCATCATTTTTCTTAGAAAGGCAACATGATGTGGTATATAGAGCATTGGACTTGCAGTTAAACAAACCTAGGTTCAAATCTTGTTTCAGACATTTATTATATGACCTTGAGAAAGTCACTTAACTAGATCTCAATTTCCTAATCTATAAAGTTATTCACTTTAAGTTATTCATTTTAAGTTTGGACTTAATGGACCTTAAAGGTCTCTTTCACCAAAATCTATAATTCTTTAATCCAGCTTTTTCTTTTAAACTCTTGCCTTCTGTTTTAGAATCTATATTAGGTAACCATTCTAAGGCAGAAGAGCAGTAAGGGCTAGACATTTGGAGTTGTGATTGACCAGGGTCACATAGCCAGGAAGAATAGAATAGTCTGAGGTCATATTTGAATCCAAGTCCTCCCAACTCCAGGCCTAGCACTTTATCCACTGAGCCACTTCCTGCCTCAATCTAGCTTTTCTAGGGTAATCAGATAGAGATACTACTCCCTGTTGGTACCTGTATTGTCCCTCTCCATTTCTTTAGACATCCAGAAGGCTGGATTGGTTAGCCCCCTTCCTATTCCATTGAGAGGACTCAACACATGGCCAAAAGTATGGCAGCCATAGAGTGCCAGACTCCCAATCACCTGAGGCTTTCCCTTTCTTATAGTTCTTTCCCCCTTTTCAACCATGAGGTCGTCCACAAGACATTCTGAACCAATCTTGTATCTACACCAAATATTCAGAGCCAAATCTGACTCAGACTGATCCAGGAGCTTAGGCTAAGGATTAAGAACAATATGAGATACTTGGAGATCACTCAACATTTAACAAAAAGAAGCTTATTCATGGAAAGGATATTCAGAAAGAATACCATGTGTTGGTCTTGAGGAACAGAAATGCCTTAGGTCAGTGATGTCATAGATTGCCTTAGAAAAACATATTAATATTCTCTGTGCTTTGTTGCATTTTTATTTATTTTGTTAAATATTTCCTGATTATCTCTTACTCTGTTTTGGGCAGCACTTATAGGTCAAATGTTTGAAACCTCAGCCTTTGGTGACCAGGAATAGTTTCTCTTACAAGGACAGCTCCACTGCTTTTTAAAGGAAAAACTAGCCAGCTAGGTGGGGCAGTGTGAATAGAGTGCTCAGCCTTGAGTCGGGATGACTTAAGTTCAAATTCAGCCTCAGATATGACACTGGGCCAGTCGTTTTATCTCATTTGCCTCAGTTTCCTCATCTGTAAAATGAACTGAAGAAGAAAATGGCAAACCCTCCAACTATCTCTGCCAAAAACCCCAAATGGGGTCAAAATGAGTCAGACACAACTGAAATGACTGAACAATAATAGTCCATGAGGAAAAGATTTCCTAGTCTTTCTGCCATGAATCCCAACTAGATTAATAAGAGATGTTGCTTGTTCCTACTACAACCACTAAATCACAGGGGAAACCTAGACACTAGCCACACCCAAGTTTTCCCTGGAATTTTGAGGTCAGGATAAAAACTGAAAAGAGATAATGCCTCCAGAATCAAACTCAGCCCCCATGAACCTAGAATCCTTGGATGGCCCTAGGCTATGAGTTGGTTACACAATCAATGGTTACTCTTTGGGAATGATTCAAACAGGATGATTTCAGAAAGAGCTGAAAAGACCTTCATGAACTGATGCAGAGTGAAATGAGCAAAACCAGAACATTTTACACAGTAACTGCAATATTGTGAAACATTCAAATGGGATAGACTTTGCTTCTGTCAGTAATACAATGATCCAGGACAATTATAAGAGACATGAAAAAAATGCTATCCACCTCCAGAGAAAGATCTGTTGGTGGCAAATGAAAACATGATTTTTTTACTTGTTTATTTGGGTTTTTGTTTTGGGATTTTGGTTTTATAAGATTACAAAAATGAATAAATAATATGGAAATATGCTTTGTGTGATAATACATGTATAGTCTGTATTATTCAGATTGAATTGCTTTTCCGTTCTGGGAGGCGGGGTGGAGACAACATGGATCATATAACTTTGGAAAACTTATATAGAAATTTGTTATTAAAATAAAATAATAATAATAAATAATTTTAAATGGCTATTCTTTGGGTCTAGCCATTGATCCAATTTAAAAATCCATCTAATTATATTTCCATATTGTTCACAATAAGGGCATTATCGACATTATCCAATTCTTGCCTACAATGGGTTCCTTCCTCAGGTCTGCTGCATCTTAGGCTCCCTACTTCCCTTTAAAGCCTAGCTAGTGGGGGCTGATAAATGGCTCAGTGGGTTGAGAGGCCTGCAGACCAAGGTCATGGGTTCAAATTTGGCCTCAGACACTTTCTAACTGTGTGATTCTGGGCAAGTCACTTAACCCTCATTCCCTAGCCTTTATCACTCTTCTGCATTGGAACCAAAACATGGTATTGATTCTAAGATGAAAGGTAAAGGTTTAAAAATTTTTTAAAGCCTAGCTAGAGCAAATGCTAATTCCTATAGTTGCTACTACTTTGCTATTTCTCCTAATTGCTCATTCCCTCTATGTCACCCCCACCCCCCCCAAAAAAAATACCTTGTACTTATTTTGTATATACTTATATATTGTCTCCCTTTTGAAAGCAGAGACTTGTTCATTTTTGTCTCTGACCCCAAGGACCTAGAATAATGCCCGGCACATCATAGTAGATGCTTAATAATGATGATAATAATACTAATAATTTTTATGTTAAGGAAATTGGCGCATGCCCAGATCACCTAAGATGGCATCATCCATGTGAAAGACACTCGGGTTCTTCTGGGAGACAGGAGAACTGGCACATGTGTGGATATTTGGTGTTAGCTAATCATCCTAAGATTGGGATCATGTCCTACCCATTAATTATGTAGATGGAAATGATCTGTAGCTTTAAAATTACCAACAGATGTAGTCTGGTCTTTTTTGACTCCTTTACTCAGAGCAGGTGACACCAAGTGCTAAATCAGGAGGGCCAGAGGACCACCACCATCACCAGTACCACCTCTTCCTCCTCCAGACCTTCCTGTGTCCATGTGGCCCTAAAAAATTCTGACCTGGAATTTGGGCCTTTTTCCAGTTCATCCTTCTCAATCGCTGGTGCCAGGAGTGGCGTTTCTGCTTTGAGAGCCAAAACCACGAGGATCCAGGTATCCAAAAATCCAGACCAGGTATTGCAGCCAGCCTAGCCCAACAGCCCAAGGAGCTAGGTGTGGGACCAGTAGCCCAAGGGCCTTTGGACTCCCTCTTGGAAGTGAGTTAAACTCAGAGCCCAGAGAATGAGGCAGTGTCAGGAGGATGCTGTCCTATAGATGCTAGGTGCAAATGTCTATTATGGCTGTACATTTGCTCTTTAAAGTCACCTTTTTCAAAGTTAATCCCATGCTAAGTGGGTTGTGGAACAGAGATGCTACTCTCAGGGCCCCTAAAATGGGACTGGGGAACAATCTGTAGGGCTGGAGTCAGAGAAGAAACAATTTCCAGCCTCCTTGGGAAGAAAGAGAGGGAAAATGTAACAAAGCTGACCCTAAGAAAATGGGACCAGGGTAGACCTTGTTCCATGTGGAGGCTTGTCTAGGATAAAAGAGAGAGAACTTAAATTCTGGATACCCAGTTTGAGAAATCGAGTCCCCAAAAAGTATGTTGTCATTATACAGTCAATTTTTTTTCTGCTCTGTGCTTCTTCTCGAGTCAGCGTCACCAATGTAAGTTTTGTAAACTTTGTGTTTGCTCATTCCTTAAATGTTCAGATACTAACAGTTGCTGTATTACTAAATCCCGTAAAAGCTGAGTCTAATGTGAGAAATGTGAAGTTTACATCATCAATATTTGTGCCAGCCAAAAAACATTTATTGAGCATCTATTTTCTGTCAGCTCTGTGCTAAGCTCTGGGGATACAAAAAGAGGCAGAAGTCAGTCCCTGACCTCAAGGAGCTTACAGTCTAATGGGGGAGACAAGCAAGCAAGTATGTACAAACAAGCTATATGAAGGATAACTAGAAAACAATTAACAGACAGAAGGCGCTAGAAATTAAGTAGAATTGGGACAGGCTCCCAGTAGAAGATGAGCTTTCAGGTGGGACTTGAAAGAAGCCAGTGGGCAGATATGTGGAGAGGGAGTGTTCCAGACATGAAGGGTAGCCAAAGAAAATACAATATTGGAGCTGAGAGATGGAGTGTCTTATCATGGAATAGCAAGGATACTAACATTACTGGATGGAAGAATATTGGGCAGGTAGGAGGGAAAGGGGAAGAGGGAGTGCTAGGTTATGAAATGTTTTGAACAGCAGACAAGATTTTGTATTTGATCCCAGGGGTGAAAAGGAACCTCTGTGGTTCGTTGAGTAGGGGAATAGCATACATAGTTGAGAAATTTTCTTTTTTTAAATTTTTGCTAACTTCTCTTTAAGAAATATGCTTTTAAAGTCTCTACTTGATCCAAATGATTCTTGGTTGGAAGTCTGTATACTAAGTAATACTTTTATAGTTAGTTATTTTTATTTTTCAAATGATCTCTCCCACTGTGCAAATTTAAAAACAAAACCCTTGACAAATCCAGCTAGGTGGCACAATGGATAGAGTACTAAGTCTAAAGTCAGGAAGACTCATCCTCCTGAGTACAAATCTGGTCTCAGACACTTACTAGCTGTGTGACCCTAGCAAGTCACTCAGCCTTATTTGTCTCAGTTTCCTTATCTGTAGAATAAGCTGGAGAAGAAAATGGCAAATTACTCCAGTATCTTTCTCAAGAAAACCACAAATGGGGTCACAAAGAATTGGGCACAACCAAAATATGACCAAACAGGTTAAGATGGCGGCAGAGTAAGGAGCAGCTGCTCGATCTCTCCTAACCGAAGCATACAGGACTCCTCAAGGGGACATAAAAACAAATCCAGACAAACGAAGGGACCCCACAACAGGGCACAGCATTGAAGGTACATGGAATCAGGGCATTTCCACGCTATAAAGGGGTGAAACAGCTCTCACTAAAACGTGAAAGGAAGAAGCCCCTCCACCACCCCCACACCACGTACAACCCAGAGGCCAACGCACAAGAGTGAAAGCAGGATTGGGGCACCCAGTAAGTCACTGGCAGCTCCAGGGCTTGTTCCTGAGAGCAGCAAGACTTAGGACCCCAAGTGGCTAAAGAACGCACACAGACTTCCGTGAGCGCTGATGCGGGTGAAGACATTGCCCTAGGCGCAGACAAAGATCTCGAGTGCAGGCTAGGACCTCAAGTGGGGACCCTGTGCAGATGAGAATGCAGCTGTGGAAGCAGCCCCTGAGACTGCTGAAGAAGCCTCAGGCAGAGGGGCAGACCAGGGACGACCAGGAGGCTCGACCCTGAGAACAAGGAGACCTGAGCCCTTGGAAGCCCAGAAAGAGTAGACAGACCCTGAGTGTGAAGACAAAGCTGAGAAGAGGCGGGGCTAACCATTGTTAGCCGAGAACCCCAGAAGAGAAAGATTATCAAGAAGTACTCTGGAACACTCGACAACTTTTACACAGAGAAAATCCAGACAACAGAGGAGGACAAACAAGTAATCATGTCCAAACCTTCCCAAAACAATGAAAACTGGTCACAAGCTATTGAAGAGTTCAAAACTGAGATGTTGAGGAAGATGGAAGAGATCTGGCAGGAAAATAACAGTTTAAAAGGCAGAATTTTGCAATTGGAAAGTGAGGCTCAGAAATCAATGAACTGATAAGCAAATTGAACACCAAAGATGACCAGATTGAAAAGGAAAACCAGTCCCTAAAGGCTAGAATTGAGCAATTAGAAGCCAATGATCTCTCAAGACAACAAGAACAAATAAAACAAAGTCAAAAGACTGATAAAATAGAAGGAAACATGAAATATCTCAATGAGAGAGTGACAGACCAAGAAAACCGGTCTAGAAGAGACAATTTGAGGATCATTGGTCTTCCAGAAAAAGCAGAAATTAATAGAAACTTAGACTCCATACTTAAAGAAATTATTCAGTAAAATTGCCCTCAAGTTCTACAACAAGAGGGCAATATAAACATTGAAAGGATCCATAGATCACCCTCTACACTGGACCCAGAAAAGTCAACACCCAGGAATATAATAGCCAAATTCAAGAGCTTTCAAGTAAAAGAAAAAATCTTACAAGAAGCCAGAAAGAGACAATTCAAATGTCAAGGAGCACTGTAAAAAGTGAGATTTGGGAAATGTATAAAACTACATTTCCCGTGATCCAACATGGTCCAACTGATTTCCGTCTCCGCAGGGGAGAGCTTAAATCTCGTGGGTTAGGAGGGAGTGGTCTCTTTTGCGAGTAGGCCATGGCCAGGAAACAGGAGACAAAATGGAGGCGGCAGTTTTGAATGCTTACAAGCGCGTGGTCTAATGATTTTATCTATCAACATGGCTTTAATTAAAATACTAATTTATATTATTATAGCAGCCTTTATCATTTTTAATATTTACAATTTGGCGAACCACACGGGAGTAATTCGAACTCTCAATTTTCTAGATAGCCTAAGAAGAAGCCATGCGGCTCTGGGACCCAGAGTCTCAGAAGTGATTTTTTTCCTCGCCCAGTCCTCTCCCGATTTTCCCCAGCCTAGAGGCTGTTTTACGGGGAGGAGAGACAATGGTTTTAATTGCCACTGGGCTGCTAATTATTTTGCTCAATGCCCCGGGCCTGGTGGCCCTTGCTGGCTCTGATAGAATCCCGGAGCCCAGCCAGACTGTCTCTGCCACTGATCTCCATTCCTACTGGCGATCTCCTGAATTGATCTCCATTCCTACTGCTGATCTCCTGACTACAAGCCTACACCATCGTTCCAGTCCCTGTGACTTTCCTGGGAGGCTTTTCTTGCCTCTGGTGCTGCTGATCCTGCTAATTCCACTCCAGAACCCTGAGCCCCAACAGCGATGACCTGCCACCTTTGCTGAGATCGATCTCCAGAGACTGCTTCAGCTCTGACGCTAACGTTTGGTATATTCCCCTTTTTCCCTATTTCTAGCCTTCCACGTGTTTCTCTAAAGACCTAATTTAGCCACCCACACAAGCTCTACAAGTGGGATTTTCTACAATGACCCGACACCATGTGGACCTAGCAACTAGCGTTTACCCTTAATGGGGCCAAATGGCCTATTCAGACTTGCTTGTGATTAAAAACTGAACTCAGGGGAAGAACATTGAACTTTTAGGGAAAAAAAAAAAACCCTTAAACTCAGCAGAACTCAATCAAAAGAAACTTAAATTGAAACCAGGGGTGAACTTTTAAAACCTCGGAACTGAATGAACTTTATTTCTGTTTTAAAAAGACTGTATCTTACTGTATTTTGCTAATTAGTGTTTTGTAAATTAATCTTGCTTATTTCGTTGATTTTCCTGTTGCGCTGAATCATTTTAAGTTAATGTAGTTTGTGGCTGCTAGATTAATTCTGTTATGATTTTATTGTAACTCCCAACTAATGAAAAAAATCTATTAGAACTGGTAAGAGGTTTTGACCAGCTTGTTGGTCTGATACTATTGGATTTATAGAGCACATGTCTTTTAAAATTTATTCTGTCTTGGTAATTGCAAAGAACCTTGAAAGTTTCCATGCTTTAAATATTACCTTGTAATTTTACAAGAGATCTTTTTAACTTTTACTTTAAATCCTTAAGAATTGTTGTCTTAAAGGATAAAGCTTTTATATATTTTATTATAAGAGATATTATTGCCTTAAATGGGTAGAAGCATTCCTATCCAGGATTTTTTCTAAAATACAGAGAGTCAAGGAGCTCCTGTATATTCTTTTCTATGGAAGCAATAACAGCATTTGCCAAGAGTTAAAAGTTGCAACAAGCATATAATTTTAAACATCATTGTTTTAAAATGTGCTATTGGAAGTAATGGTACTCTATTTGAATGTGCATTGTGAATCTGCTATTTTGTAAAACCCACTTTCTCTCACAGAAAATCTCATTTGGGGGTAACATAACCCTTCTAGTTCTAAGCTATATATATATTTTTTTGATTTTTGAAACATTTTTCTAATGAGAAATTGATTTTCCCTTTTTATCATCTTGTACTGGAAGTACATATATAATCATTATTTATCCTTTTTCTGATTCTACAGCAAATACCTGAGCCTATAGGACTGTGATTTAAATGCCTCTCTGATTCCAGAAGGGAATATGAAAGCCATTAATAGTGCTAAAGAAAGCACATGGTCAGAGACTTGACTGACTAAGATCTGCAAAATAGCAGTTCTATGCCAATACTTTAGAGCTTGGAAATTGGGGTTTGAGTCCTGGAGTCCCAGTCTTTTCTAAAACTTTAGAGGACGTGGGTCCCCTCGACTTAGATTCCTAGAAAGCACCTAAGATTGGTTATTTATTTGGCTCACTTTCCTAAAAAGCTGATGATAAGTCAGATCAGAGAGAGACATTTTCCTTAAGTCCTGGCCCTGGATGGGTAATTGCACACTGTTGAATTCACTTTAATTAGACCTTCATTCAAAGGTCTAAGTTTATTTTCCCTAGATTTTGCACATTTTACATTTACAAGTTAATGTTTTCTTCTTTTTTCTTGAATTTTATTCTTTTTATTTTGCCAATTGACTTCATATAACCCCCAGGACTCAGCCACTCATCCTTAGCTGACCTGAGGTACTTTTTTTTTAGAAAAAAGTTGTGTTTAAGAATTACCTCACGGGGATATCTGTTAAGTTTTTTAAAATTCGATAATGTAAAAATATATGTATATTTATTTAACTCTTTTAGGAGTAATTTCACGGGGAATTATATAAAATCTTAGAAGAAAATGTATGTTTTGTAATCTATAATGTAAAGTTTAAATTCTTTTGAGAATAATTTCAGGATAAGGATCTTGCCATCTCCCCAAAATCCAGACGACGAACTTGTTTTGGTGAAGACACCATGAAGATGTCTGAAAAGCCTTCACTGTACCATGAAGACCAAACTTTGAACTTTGGGGTGCAGTTGATTGAACTATGGGGAGTTGAAATTGAGTCTTAGTATGGTTTTAAATTGTACACTGTTGTGCCAGTGGGGGACAGCCCCCCAAATTGTTTTTTTGTCAATGCGTCTAATTTTAACCATTTGTTCATCTATTTCTTTTATCCCCAAAATTCCTGAAAAATTTAGAAGTTGTCTATTTTTACAGGTCCAGCGAAGAAAAAAGGACTAACCTTTTTTTTTGCCGGACCTCACGGGGAATTGTAAAAAGTGAGATTTGGGAAATGTATAAAACTACATTTCCCGTGATCCAACATGGTCCAACTGATTTCCGTCTCCGCAGGGGAGAGCTTAAATCTCGTGGGTTAGGAGGGAGTGGTCTCTTTTGCGAGTAGGCCATGGCCAGGAAACAGGAGACAAAATGGAGGCGGCAGTTTTGAATGCTTACAAGCGCGTGGTCTAATGATTTTATCTATCAACATGGCTTTAATTAAAATACTAATTTATATTATTATAGCAGCCTTTATCATTTTTAATATTTACAGCACCAATCAGGATCACACAGGATCTGGCAGCCTCCACGATAAAAGACTGCAAGGCTTGGAATACGATATTCAGAAAGGCAAGAGAGCTGGGCCTTCAGCCACAGATCAACTACCCATCGAGAAACTGACTATATACTTCCAGGGGAAAGTATGGGCATTCAACAAAATTGAAGATTTCCAAGTATTTGCACAAAAGAGACCAGGACTACATGGAAACTTTGATATCCAATCACAAAAATCAAGAGAAACATGAAAAGGTAAATAAGAAACAGAGGGGAAAGAAAGAAAACTCATAATTTTTTAAATTTGACTCTTTAACGGCTTAAATAAGATCTAATTATCTGTATTCCTATGTGGAGAAATGCTATGTATAATTCTCTGTAGTGAACTCTATTCACTATTATAATATTCATTATTATAGCAATCAGAAGAATAATTCATAGGGAGAGGACAGAATACTAAATGGTCTAAGATGACATGGGGGGTGGGAAAGAGGGGGGGGAAATAGTAGGGGACACCAAGAGAAATTTGAGTGAATAAGAAAAATAGGATATTCTATTACATACAAAGAGGGCATGGGAAGGGGAGGGGACAAATACTATTATAAAAAGGAGAGGAAGAGAGCATTAAGAGGTAATATTTAAACCTTACTCTCAGTGTAATCAACCCAGAGAGGGAAGAGTAGCTATATTATCCATTGGGATAAAAAACTCTATCTACCGCTATTGAGAAAGTCAGAAGGGATAAACCAAAGGGAGCAGGGAAGTGGGGAGGTCAAAAAAGGGAGGGGAGAAAAAGGGGGAGGGAATTCATTAGGCCTTTAAAAATAAAAAGAGGGGAATAACAAGGGAGAGGGTAGAAAGGGAAGTTAATCAAGGGAGGGGATAAGGGATACCGGCTCAAAGCAAACCACTGGTTTAAAAGAAAATAGTGTAAGAAGAAGGAGTGGGACTAGGGGAGGATACAAAAATGTCAGTGAATGCACAACTGATAATTGTAACTCTGAATGTGAATGGAATGAACTCACTCATAAAATGGAAGCAAATAGCAGAGTGGATCAGAAACCAAAATCCTACCATATGTTGTCTATAAGAAACACATATGAGGCGGGTAGACATATACAAGTTTAAGGTTAAGGGCTTGAGCAAAATCTTTGGGGCATCAAATGAGAAAAAGAAGGCAGGAGTGGCTATTATGATTTCTGACAAAGCCAAAGTAAAAATAGATATGATTAAAAAAGACAGGGAAGGTCATTACAACCTGATTAAAGGCAGTATAAACAATGAGGAAATAACACTGCTCAATATATATGGACCAAGTGGTATAGCATCCAAATTCATAAAGGAGAAACTGGCAGAGCTCAAGAAGGAAATAGATAGTAAAACCATAATAGTGGGAGATCTAAATATTCCTCTTTCAGATCTAGATAAATCAAACCAAAAAATAAATAAGAAAGAGGTAAGAAAGGTGAATGAAGTCCTAGAAAAATTAGATTTAATTGATATGTGGAGAAAAATAAATAGGGACAAAAAGGAATACACCTGCTTTTCAGCTGCACATGGTACATTCACAAAGACTGACCATGTAATAGGGCATAGAATCATTGCAAACAAATGCAAAAGAGCAGATATAATAAATGTAGCCTTCTCAGATCATAATGCAATAAAAATAATAATTAGTAAGGGCACCTGGACAGGCAAATCAAAAACCAATTGGAAATTAAACAATATGATTCTCCAAAACCAATTTGTCAAAGAAGAAATCATAGAAACAATCAACAATTTCATGGAAGAGAATGACAATGATGAGACATCCTACCAAACTCTGTGGGATGCAGGCAAGGCAGTACTCAGGGGGAAATTTATATCCTTGAGTGCATATATTAACAAATTAAGGAGGGCAGAGATTAATGAATTGGGCATGCAACTCAAAAAATTAGAAAGCGAGCAAATTAAAAACCCCCAGATGAAAACTAAATTAGAAATACTAAAAATTAAGGGAGAAATTAATAAAATTGAAAGTAAAAGAACTATTGAATTAAT
>NW_025385214.1:0-2928 GCF_016433145.1 Gracilinanus agilis
GAGAGAGAGAGAGAGGGGGGGGGGGCCAACATGCTGCTAATGGTCTGGGGCAATAAATGACAGAATTGGCAAGGGGATCCAATGCCAGCCCTCTTTCCACATGGTTGGAGAAAACAAAACAGCAGAGCAAGGCCCACATGACCTGATGCAATGAATAGTCCCAGTAGAGAAGACAACAGTGAAACTAACAACAGATGAAATTGAAACCAGCTCAGCAAAATAGCTACCAGCTTTCCCTCAAGAAACCAGCCAAGCCACCCCCCGCCTATGAAGAATATACTGAGGGCCCCAAGCATAGCCAGGCCTACTTCTAGCATCAGAGAAGGCTACACAACAACCTTGGAACAGTAATTCCTCTAGCCCAGGAACAGAGCAAAAACTCACCAGATAGACAAGATAAAGAGGGATAGAGAAACTGACAAGAAAAATAAGCAAGAGACATTGAAAAAATCCTAAGTGTAGAAAGTTATGTAGTGACAGAGAAGGTCAAAATACAAACTCAGAATAGAAAAACCATGGCAAAAATGAAATATGCAAAATCCCAAAGGAAAGTGAAAAAAGGATGTCAGACCTGAAAAGAACTCTGAGAAGAATTTTTTTAGACATTTATTAATATTCGTTTTGAATCTGTTTACATACTTTATGCCCCTACTTTCCCCTTCACCCCCCACCCCCGCTCTCCCCCAACCCATGGCCAACGCGCATTTCCATTGGTTGTAAAAAGTGTCCTTGTTCAGGGTCTATTTCCAATTCATGTCCGCCTCAGTCCAAGCATTCAAACAATTGTTTATCTTATATGTTTCCTCTCCTGCAGTCCTTCCTCTGAATGTGGGTAGCATCTTTACCATAAGTCCCTCAGAGCTGCCTTGTGTCATTGCATTGCTGCTGGTACAGGAGCCCATTACATTTGGTTTCACCATAGTATATCTGTCTCTGTGTACAATGTTCTTCTGGTTCTGCTCCTTTCGCTCTGCATCACTTCCTGGAGGTCTCTCCAATTTGCATGGAACACCTCCAGTTTATTATTCCTTTTAGCACAATAGTATTCCATCACCCGCATATACCACAATTTGTTCAGCCATTGCCCAATTGAAGGACATCCCCTCATTTTCCAGTTTTTTTTGCCACCACAAAAAGCGCAGCTATAAATATTTTCATACAAGTCTGTTTATCTATGATCTGTTTGGGGAACAAACCCAGCAATGGTATGGCTGGATCAAAGGGCAGGCAGTCTTTTATAGCCCTTTGGGCATAGTTCCAAATTGCCAGCCAGAATGGCCGGATCATTTCACAACTCCACCAGCAATGCATCAATGTCCCGATTTTGCTACATCCCCTCCAGCATTCATTACTCTCCCCTTCTTTCATTTTAGCAAATCTGCTAGGTGTGAGGTGATACCTCAGAGTTGTTTTGATTTGCATTTCTCTAATTATTAGAGATTTTGAACACTTTCTCATGTGCTTATTGATATTTTTGATTTCTTTACCTGAAAATTGCATATTCATGTCTCTTTCCCATTTATCAATTGGGGAATGGCTTGATTTTTTATACATTTGCTTTAACTCCTTGTATATTTGAGTAATTAGACCCCTGTCCGAGTTTTTCATTATAAAGATTTTTTCCCAATTTGTTGTTTCCCTTCTGATTTTGACTATATTGTTTTTGTTTGTACAAAAGCTTTTTAGCTTAATATAATCAAAACCATTAAATTTACATTTTGTAATTTTCTCTAACTCTTGCTTGGTTTTAAAATCTTTCCTTTCCCAGAGATCTGCTAGGTATACTATTCTGTGTTCACTTAACTTATTTATAGTTTCCCTCTTTATATTCAAGTCATTCATCCATTCTGAATTTATCTTGGTGTAGGGTGTGAGATGTTGAACTAAACCTAATCTCTCCCATATTGTTTTCCAAATTTCCCAGCAGTTTTTGTCAAATAGTGGATTCATGTCCCAAAAGTTGGGCTCTTTGGGTTTATCATACACTGTCTTGCTGACATCATTAACCCCAAGTCTATTCCACTGATCCTCCCTTCTATCTCTTAACCAGTACCATATTGATTTAATGACTGCTGCTTTATAGTATAGTTTTAATATCTGGTACTGCTAGGCCCCATTCCTTCACATTTTTTTTCATTATTTCCTTTGATATTCTTGATCTTTTGTTATTCCAAATGAAATTTGTTATACTTTTTCCTAATTCAGTAAAGAAGTTTTTTGGTAATTTGATAGGTATGGCACTAAATAGGTAAATTAATTTGGGTAGTATGTTCATTTTTATTATGTTAGCTCGTCCTACCCATGAACAGTTAATGGCTTTCCAATTGTTGAGGTCCAGTTTTATTTGTTTGGAAAGTGTTTTGTAGTTGTTTTCGTATAATAGCTGTGTTTGTTTTTTTTAGATTGATTCCCAAGTATTTTATATTGTCTAGGGTGATTTTAAATGGTGTTTCTCTTTCTACCTCTTGCTGTTCTAATATGTTGGAAATGTATAGAAATGCTGATGATTTATGTGCATTTATTTTGTATCCTGCAACTTTGCTAAAGTTGTTGATTATTTTTACCAGCCTCTTAGTTGATTCTCTAGGATTTTTTAAGTATACCATCATATCATCTGCAAAGAGTGATAGCTTAGTCTCCTCATTGCCTATTTTGATACCTTCAATTTCTTTTTCTTCAATAATTTCTATTGCTTGTGTTTCTAGTACTATGTTGAATAATAGAGGTGATAATAGGCATCCTTGTTTCACTCCTGATCTTATTGGGAAGGATTCTAATTTATCCCCATTGCATATGATATTTGTTGATGGTTTTAGGTATATACTGTTTATTATTTTTAGGGAAGGTCCTTCTATTCCTATACTTTTCAGTGTTTTCAATGGGAATGGATGCTGTATTTTGTCAAAAGCTTTTTCAGCATCTATTGAG
>NW_025385215.1:0-8570 GCF_016433145.1 Gracilinanus agilis
GGCAGAGGGGGAAGAGAGAGGTGGGGGGCAGAGAGGAAGAAGAAGAGGGGGAAGAGAGAGAGAAAGGGAGAGGGGGAGAGAGAGAGAGAGAGAGAGAGAGAGAGTTAGTTTGGGGGATGGGGAGGACTCAATATCACTTTGTTACAATTCAACCTTTTAAACCAGGGGTTCCTCACCATTTTGTGTCTTGCTCCTCTCCTTTCATCATCCATCCAGTGGACCCCTTCTCAGAATAAGGTTTTTAAATCATAAAATCAACTACAGAGTGTTATAAATAAAATCATTTCTATTAGATTAGTTATCTATTTCTCTCTATATATTATAAATATATTTATTTGATAAAACCTAAGTTTCTTGGATCCCAAGTGAAGCCCCCCTGTCCTATACCCTATCAAGCAGTGGAGAGGGAAGAAAAAAAGCTCCGCTCTGGCTTTGGGTCACCACCAAAGGAAAGGACAAAAGGTAAATGCAGTCTATTTGAAGTACAGGTCCTCCTGTTGTAAACCCCAGATATGGATGGTGGCTGGAAACAGAGAGTTCTGGAAATATTTCACAGGCACACCAAACAAAACAAAGCTGGCTCCTGGTGGCTGCCTTGGGTGTTCAAACAAGCTCTTTTGACAGCCCTGGGTCTGCTGGAACCTGACGTGGGCACTCAATAATGTTACAGCCTTATGAGAATTCACACAGCATCCAGAACCTCCAAGGTACATGGAAAGCCCATGTCCTTATTTGTTTATGTTTAGGGGATGGGCACTCGCCTCACTTCCTGTTTTAGAAACATTGTTTTCCATTTCTTTTGTGACCTGTAACATTCCTGTGATTAGTCTCTCAACTGGGGTGGGGGAGGAATGAGATGATCTCCTTTAGGACCAAAAGAACTCTATGTTGGTTTCAGAATTCTTATAGGAAAAAGCTGAAAGTGCTACAATAAATCTACTCTGTTTCTATTTGGGTTGTTGAGTGTTTTTTGTTTGGTTGTGGTTTGTTTTTTTTTAGGGGGCGTGGTTTAGAGTGAAATTAGACCAATGATTCTCCTCCTTGCAGAGAGCCTGAGATCAGTAAATCTTGGGTAAGGTAGGGGACTTAGAGAGTGGCCTGAGGCACAGATTTGTTGAGCAGCTCAATTATGGTCCCACAGCTGTCTAGAAACAGGACTTGACACTCCCCTCCCCCCCCAACCCCTCAGGGCTGCCCCTCTGTCCGTGGTACTACCTGGTCTGTTGTCTGTCCGGTGGGATTTAAAAACATCTAGGTAGAGACTGAAAAGGCAATTAGTCACCAGGTTCCTTGAGAACAAGGAGGTGGGTGGGAGGAGGACTTCTTGACTTTGTAATTAGGATTCTGGATACTGTATGAACCCCCCTCCCTGCACAAACTGCCTGACACCTCTTCTGCACCCAAACTAGCTGCTTCTGTTAATACACGGATTACCCTGACTAGATGGAGTCAAGAAGAGGAGCCTCTGAAGCAGAGAACAAAAGCAATGTGACGTGTGCATGCATGCATGTACATGTATGTATGTTTATGTGTGTATATGTAACAGAGCCAGCCAGCAATGTACTATTCTAATGATTATAATTTAGCCATTTTTATACACACACGCACACATACATATTTGTAATAGGAAATGCTTTATAAATATGAACTATGTGCCAGGCACTGTTATTTTGTCCCCATTTTATAGAAAAAGGAAACCGAGGCAAACAGAGGTGAAGTGACTTGCCCAGGGTCACACACATAGCAAGTGTCTGAGACCAGATTTGAACAGGGTCTTCCTGACTCCAGGCCTGCTGCTTAATCCACTGCACCACTTCTCTATACCAGATATATTTATACACGTACTATATGTCTATATAATGTGTGTATTCCCTTTTAGAAAAGAGAGCATCTTGCATTTCTTCAAATGTGCACCAGTCGATGCCTTTGCCTCCATCAAGGACAAATGGGGATGAGACACCAATCAGAACTTGGAATCGCGAGGTGTGTGGCTAGAATCAAGTCCTGTCAGCACTTTTTTTCACTTCCCGGGAACCCTGCTAAGCTACTGATTCCCTATGAAGTTCACAGGGGGCAAGAGTTAAAGGAAAAAAAAATCTGAGGCACCTGCTGGAGGCAGATTCAGCCGCTGCCAGGAGGGGGGAGGGGTATTAATTAGAGAAGCCAGGAGTTACTGAAAGGTTTGCTCTTTCAAAACCACTGGAGCAAAGCAAAGAACCCCAGAGAGCATTTTGAGTGGGGACTTGGGGAAACATAACTTTTGTACATTTAAAAAATTAGGCAGAGCCTTCTATCCTCACACAGGTGTGGCTGCCTCAATCCTTCAGCTGGTATTAATTAGGGACGTAACAAGAGCAAAGACAAGGTGAAAGAGTTCAACCTGCCCTCAAAGAGCTGATGTTCTTTTGGGGGAAATAATAGGTACACATGAATGAATAAATGATTTACCAGGCGTAGAGCTTTGCACTAGGGACATAAAAATAAGTTAAGATAGTCTCCGTCCTCAAAGACTTCACACTCTAATGGGAGATGCCAGGGAAAGGTATTTTGGTTTGGCAAGTTACCAGGATGAGGGGTAGCTCAGTGAATAGAGAGCCAAAGCTGGAGATGGAAGTTCTGAGTTCAAATATGACCTCAGATACTTCCTCACTGGGTGACCCTGGGCAAGTCACTTAACCCCTACTGTGTAGCACTTATACCACTCTTCTGTCTTAGAACTGATATTAAGACAAGGGTGGTAAGGGTGGATGAGAGGGAAGGAGGGAGAGACAGACAGAGGAAGAAAGACAGAAAGAGAGGAGAAAAGAGAGAGAAGGAGAGGAGGGAAAGAAAGGCAGGTAGGCAGGAAAGAAGGAAGGACAGAGAGTGAAACCACAAGAGAAGAGGCTGACACATTCTTTCTAGCAGGTACAGCAGAGCAGATTCCCAAATAATCACCCTTCTATTAGGGTCTGAGTGTGCATCTTTAGAGTTAGGGAGCTGGGCCATGACCCAAAGTGACATTTCTAAAGCACATGTCTATCCACGTCACTCCCTCACTCAGGAAGTTCCAATGGTTCCCTCTGACCCCAGGATCAATTATGAACTCCTTGATTCAGCATTTACAACCCGTAATGACACAGCCTGAACCTAACCTTCTCCAACTCCTTCCTATGAGTCCCCTTTGTGTACTCTATGGTTGAGGCATTGTTTCTGCTCTTCCTCACACCCAATAACCCATTTCCCCTCTATGTCTTCGCACAGGATGTCCCCTGTGCCTGGAATGCACTCCTGGGTCCTTCTGCCCCTAGAATCTCCAGCTTCCTTCAAAGCCCCCAACCAGGATCATCTCCTACAGGAGGATTCTTTTTTTTTTTTTTTTTTTAAACCCTTAACTTCCGTGTATTGGCTCCTAGGTGGAAGAGTGGTAAGGGTGAGCAATGGGGGTCAAGTGACTTGCCCAGGGTCACACAGCTGGGAAGTGTCTGAGGCCTGATTTGAACCCAGGACCTCCTGTCTCTAGGCCTGACTCTCACTCCACTGAGCTACCCAGCTGCCTCCTACAGGAGGATTCTGAGCCACTAGTTGCCCTCCCCTATATATCTGTCTCTCTTTCCAGCCACAGAAGGTGAGCTCCTCGAGGGCAGGGACTGTTCCATCCTGTTTTCCTTTGCCCTGCACCTGGCACTGTACATAGTAGGTATCTAATAACGCCTGCTGGTTGGCAGAATGTGTCCAAGGAGCTCGGTTTCACGATGCCAGCCAGCGTGGAGCCTTTCTGCCTGATTCAGCAGGGCCTGTTGTGAGCCTCACAGACAGAGGGTGACTATATATATAACAAATGGGGCACCCCGCTGCGCCGTGGTCTGAACAGGAAGTGAAACTCCATTTCTACCAGAACAGCTGGGCCACCAAAGCACAGACTCCTTTCATGTAAACTCGGGTATCCACAGAACACTACTTTCCATTACAAATGCCAGTTCTATCAAGGCAACTCAATACAGCTCCTTCCTGAAGAAGAAAAAAATGATCCAAACCAGTCCCATGGAAAGGATTCTGCATTGTTGTCAGACAGACAACAGGATGGCAAGGTTCAAGTTCGGGACTTTAGCAGGTGGAGCAGAACTTCATTAATTCAGGTGGCTCAGTGGGTAGAGAGCCAGGACTGGAGAAGGGACATTCTGGGTTCGAATTTGATATCAGATACTTCCTAACAGGGTGACCCTGGGCAAGTCACTTAAACCCCTTTGCCTTGTCCTTACTGCTCTTCTGCCTTGGAACCAGTAACTAGGAGTGATTCTAAGAAGAAGAAGGGCTTATAAACAAAATAAAATAAAACAAAAAATTTCCTTAATTCAGATGTGCTCACCTGGACCAAAAGCTGGGGCGGTTTTACTTTCATTCAGTAAAAGAAACTTTTTTTTTTTTAATCCTTAACTTCCGTGTATTGGCTCATAGGTGGAAGAGTGGTAAGGGTGGGCCATGGGGGTCAAGTGACTTGCCCAGGGTCACACAGCTGGGAAGTGGCTGAGGCCAGATTTGAACCTAGGACCTCCCATCTCTAGGCCTGACTCTTCAATCCACTGAACTACCCAGCTGCCCCAACCCCCTTTTTTTAAATAAAGAATTTTATTTTATTTTTATTTTTATTTTTTTTTAACCCTTACCTTCCATCTTGGAGTCAATTCTGTGTATTGGCTCCAAGGCAGAAGAGTGGTAAGGGCTAGGCAATGGGAGTCAAGTGACTTGCCCAGGGTCACACAGCTGGGAAGTGTCTGAGGCCATATTTGAACCCAGAACCTCCCACCTGACTCTCTATCCACTGAACTACCCAGCTACTCCCAAAAGAAACTTTTGATAAATAATCTGATCTTAATTTAAAGGACTCTTAAGTCTACTTAGAGAATGAACTCTTTTCCCCTAAGGACTCGACTAGCCCACACTTTGATAGATAAGGAAAGTGGTACTTGCCCAAAGTCACAAGACTAGGAAGAGTCAGAATCAGGATTTGAACCCAAGTCCTTTGAGAGCCCAGAGTCTTTTATTTCCCTACCCTGCCTTCCCCATAGTTCACATGAGCAAGAATTGCTTGTTGCTTTATAAAAACTATCTAGATACTCCATTCTCCATCAAGGGCTCTTTGGGCGGAAGAGGAGGGGGAGAATTATTCCCCCCAATGGAGAGACCTTGAGCTAACCACATCCCAGTATTGTCCGAGATTTGGCTGTGTATGAAGTCCGAACCCCTTGCCAATGGCAAGGGCCATGCCTTATGGGAGCCGCATGTCCAGGGCTCCTTTGTAGCAATTAGCTAAAATGTCCCTATTAAGGTGGAGTGACAAACGCATGCTAGAACATTCCACACAAGGTCTCTGATATTCCGTAGCATAGCAACCAGGAGTTTAAACGCTGGGAGGAAAGAGAGCAAGCCAGACTGGGTTCCTTTCATCCCATGTCCCGTTCTCCCTTCAGGGCCAGAACCTTTCCCCGGGAGAGGAAGGAAGGGGGAGGAGAGCTCTTATTTGGATTCTCACTGCCTAGAAGTGAAAGAAAGAAGCCAGGTGACAGGCAGAAACCGAAGAACAAGCACACAGCAGGAAGCGAGCTGGAGGACTCGGGGCCCTTTGCCCTGTCCTTGTCCTGATCAGGTGCAGGAGTTGTGCTAGTCACAGAGAAGGGAGCTGGCTCTTCTCTCAAAGTGTCCACGCTGCACCCTGCGGACAGACGAAGCGCCCGGGGCTTCACGGGGCTCCCCTCTCCGGGCCATGCCCCGCGCAGATGCCCAGACCTCAGCTCTGGTGCAAACGACACAGCAGAGAGAGAGGGAGGAAAACCACCCAGCACCTCACTTCTGCACAAGGCCATCGAGAGGCGGGGGGAGGGTAATGAGGCAATTCTTGCTTGCTCTCTGGTTTTACTGGAAACTAAAATTTAAAAAATATATATATATTCTGGGCAAACTAGCTGGAAACAAGCCTATTTCAAAGTTTCTTACTGGTCTGGGAAGCTCGTCGTCTCATCTCACGATGACCCAGAAGCCCCTTCTCTGCTGAGGGTAGCCCCCACAATGCCCAAGCCTGCGGGAAGAAAGGCAGTTTGGGCCCAAAGATGCAGCAGGTTAAGACTTGCTCTCCTCCTAGCCCAATCAATATTCACCACCTCGTCTGTGTTCCTGAGTCACTGGTTTCTGGAGACAGAGAAAAGCATCCTTTGCTCTCCTTTTTTCAGCACAATCATCCTGCCCAGAACCTTTTCCTCAGCCACCAACAGGGGAGATGCCCGAAAAAAGAATGAGCACTCGCCAACCATACACCACACACAAGGAGCCACCCTTTTTGCTGTCTGGAAACAGGGAAACAGAGTATATAACAAACTTTCTGTGGATGTTTTGGGGACTTTGGAAACTACACTCCCCTCTGCACTTGTTCTCTCAACAGTAACTAGATGCACAGGCAGGCTTTCATCCAAGAGCCTTGGAGAGGCGTCCCTCCTGCAAGGAAATGGGGGACCGTTCCCTGCCTCACTTGTGTGTTCGTGCTGTTGCAAAGTCCAGCATGCCATGTGATCACAGCCTCTACCCCAACGCTATCAGCCAGAAAGGAACTTGCTTTGGCTTCAATGGATGATTTTGTTTGACGTCTTCCCTACTTCTACTTGGATAATTCAAAGTTCCTGGCATGAGAGTGGGAACTCCTTCCACCCTAGAAGGTCGTATCTTCTCTGGATCATTCACTCTCACTCGCCTCTGAACTCCTTCCAATTAAACCTCCAATTGAAACTGCTCTCTCTTAACTGCTAAATGTCACTTTTCCTCCTCCTAACCCTCTTGGCAACATCTGACCCACTGACCAAGTCCCAACAGCCCCAGAGATTCTCTTCCTCCATTGTACTGGCCGATACTTCTTTCAGGTACCTTGGTCTCCTCCCCACCCTCCCCACCATTCAGAGCTCCCTTTTATAAGTTGTCTTCTCCCATTACAATGGAGAGAGGAGGGAGGGAGGCAGTTATCTGGGAATTTTAATGTAAATGTAAAGAAATTGTAAAAAATGTAAAGAAATGTAAAAAAAAAATTTTAATGTTTAATGTAAAGAAAAAGAGAATTCAACTCTGGAGTGCTTGAAAAAGAAAAGAGGAAAACCAAGATTGGAGAAATAAAAATGTGGAGTCAATGAGGGAAAAAGCAAAAGCAAAAGAATGTAAGCTCCCCGAGGGCAGGGACTATCTTTCTTTCTACTTCTTAGCATAATGCTCCACTGAGAATATTCTTTAAGGCTCTTAATAAATGATTGATTGATTCCCAGTCCTTAGTACAGTGATTGGCACTGAGTGAGAATTTAATAAGTGTTAGTTGATGGACTTGGTGACTTCTTAGAGTCTTCCTGTCTGCCTACAGGCTCTTAAAGTCTTTACTGCATCTCCCACACCTTTCCTTTCTCTGCATTTAGGGTCAAAGAATTTCCAGGAGTTCTATTCTCATCTCTCCAAAAGCAATTTCCAGGGGCAGCTGGGTAGCTGCTCAGTGGATTGAGAGCCAGGCCTAGAGACAGGAGGTCTTCTGTTCAAATCTAGCCTCAGACACTTCCCAGCTGTGTGGCCCTGGGCAAGTCACTTGACCCCCATTGTCTACCCTTACCAGTCTTCTGCCTAGGAGCCAATACACAGTATTGACTCCATGACAGAAGGTAAGGATTTAAAAAAAAAAAAAAACAATTTCCAGATATCTCAATCCATCCCTAATTCTCTCTCTTGTGCTCCGGTTCTGTACCTAGCACTGCACCTCGACTCTCCAAATATTCCCCTAAAATCCCTGCTCCTTCCAAGTTCTCTAGCTTTGTCGGGGACAGCTCCATCCTGCAAGCGTTCCCCACGTTATAACCTTGAGGCCATTCTTGCCTTTTTGTAGGTTTCTTGATGTTTTTTTTATACAGACTTTTACAAACACCAAACATGGCAAGCCTCTGCACATATACCGCAGGAGGAGATGATTGTACATGAAACTGCCGATTCGATCTATAGAACTTGCCTTTCTTTTTGGTTGATGACAAATTCAGCACCCAACTTCCAAAGCAGTTGTGATTGTCTGAAATGCCTCTTCCTTTTCCCCCTCCTCCTTCCCTTTCTTTTTTTAATGCTCAAATCTTTCCATCTGTCCTCCACACAACTGCCAACACAATCGTCCCAAGACATGGGTCTAACCATATCACTCCTTGCTTAAACACTTCCAGTGTCTCCCTAGATAGAGTGTCCTAGGATCGAACCCAAATGCTTCATTTTGACCTTAAGGCCCTCTCCACTCTGCTCCAATCTAGTTTTCTACCTTTATCACAAGCCTTCCCCCTTAATGCAGATTACAATCCATCCATAACAAGTACCTGATGTTCTCAGAACTCAACATTCCATCTTCCTCCTCCATACATTCACCAGCCATCCCCCATGCATTCCCTCTTTATCTCCACTTCTCAGAATCCTTCAAATTCTTCCTGGTGCCATATACTCGGGAAAGATATCCTTGTTCTTCCTACTTGAAAATGCTCCCTTCCCCTCTCTTTCTCTCTCTCTCTCTTCCCCCCCCCTTCCTTTCTTCCTTTCTG
>NW_025385216.1:0-10798 GCF_016433145.1 Gracilinanus agilis
GAGGATAAGAGGAGGAAGAAAAGAGGGGAGAAAATAGGGAGGGAAAGAGGGAGATGGAAGAAAAGGGAAGAGAAAGAGGGAGAGAGGTAGTAAGAGGTAGAAAGATGAGAAGAGAGAGGGGGAGAGGGGTAAAAAATGTTTACAAGGGTGAGTTGAAGCAAAGGAGCAATCAAATTTTAATATTTTTCAGATTAATGAGACAGAGCGAGACAGAGAAATGACTCAATATTTAATAAACTAGAGTTACACAAAATTAGTGAAACAGCAACAAATTCAGCTCGGGTTGTCTCCTACAGGATTTGGAACCGGGGTAGGAATTTCATATAATTCTCGTAATTTGCTTTGGGACATTACAAAAGAAGAAACAATGAGTATATTTCATGTAAGCCCCAGAAATATAAGACTAAAGATGGTCCCCACCATACAGGAGGACCGAATCTACTAGAAAGGAAATGTTTTCGAAAATTCTTAGAAAATGTTACCTACGAGGGTGTGCTGAAAGAAAAGGCACAATCAAAACAAAATCTTTTCAGAATGAGTTGAGAAACCTATAAAAATGTCCTTGACCCTGAGCTTTTCTGAAGTTCTGAATGGATGGACGATATGCTTGCAAGAGGATCTCTCCTCTGGCCTCACCCTTTCCCTTCAGGAAACTCTCATGGAACTTTCTAATGTGAGTTATTAATAGAAGGTCCCAAAGTTGTTCACTTTCTTATGAGGAAGGCGGGCATCAATAAAGGGAAGAAACTGGATTTTAAAGTTCTTTTCTCCCTTTGCCGTTAATACACTTTGTGCCCTCGAATTAACTCTTTTTTTTTTTAAACAAAAACTTAAATGTGTGATTTATTTCATTATCCAAAACTGAATCTCCTCTTTTCTAAACAGTCAGCTATGGATTTTCTTCAAATCTATTAAACAAACAAACAAAAAACCTTTTCCTAGACATCGCTGCTGCTAAGACTCTGTATTCCATGTCCAAAATAGGGATGCAAATGAAGCGCTTCTTGCTTCATCCTCAATATACCTTCCACAAACTAGGAAAAACTTAGCATTCCTCTATTCTCATCCCTTTATTTCATAGATAAGGAGAGGGAAGTGAATGTACATACAATGAATAGCAGAGGCAGGATCTGAACCCAGATTCTCTACCTTCAAAGCCAGTGCTCTTTCTCCCATTCTAAGATGCCCAGGTATTTCCCATCATTCACTATGACGTTGTCAGCATAGGGAACTCTTTATACGAAAGTACAGACTGGCCATTCTTCTGTACTTTACCATCAGAGACTTAACTGGAGCATTAAGAACTTAAGTGACTTGACTACAAGGACAAAAGTAGTTACGGTCAGGGTCAAGACTTAAATTCAGGTCTTAGAGGCTCCAAGGTTGTCCACCATGTCACATTGCCTTTCATTCCCATTTTACAGATAATAAAATTAAGACTCAGAGAAGGGACTTGGCCATGGTCACAAAGCTGGTGATGGCTCAAACCTCAGTCTCTCCTGGTGGCAGGTCTAGCCTCTTCTTCCCTCCCCGGCCAGTTGGCAGAAATAGCCTCTTCTAATGCTCAAGTGAAGCCAGAAACATGGCCCAAGTTCCCCCCTGGGATCCTCTGACCACACAATATAAAAGGGTTGTTGGAGAAAAGAGGCAAATAAAATCTGGCCATCTTAAATGGCCATCAGCCAAAAGGGCGTCATGGCGAGCTCACAGAAGAGCATTCCTTCAAAGATGATATCAACCTATTTCTCTTCAATTCATTAAGAAAACTGCCCGGCTGCCCTTGAGAAACACATTCTGAATGTGCCCCCGTGATCTGGCCCCCGGGGCAGCCAGGGTGGGCAGGCAGCCCCTCCACATGTCCCGTCTCTCCCAAGCAAAAGCAAAGTGGACGATGTTCCCCCGGCCACACGGTGAGGCCTAAAGCATTTCCCCGGAAGGAAGGCCTGCTCTTCCCGTGACGCCGTGCCACGGCTTGTCCTCCATCTCCGGCCTGAGCTGCGATAAAAGGAAAGAAAGCCCAGCCGAGGGGACGAGAGGGGACGACTCCTGAGAGCACCAGCCCCAGCTAGGCCTGTTTATTTTGAGACACACTTCTGATGTGACTTGGCCTATTCCAGTCCCAGCATTCAAAGGCTCCGTAATCTGAGGAACATAAACAGATCGCAGGTGGCAGAGATCCAGCCTAAAGCTTTTCTCCTCCTCATAGGGGAAGGTCAGCTCTTGCTTTGCCTTTTATATGGTAATCCCAGCTCCTTCAGAGTGGACCTCGAAGCAGAGGAAAAATAAATAAATAAGGCTGACTAATGGTCTACTTCCCCAGAGGCGGGCTTTTATGTGATCATCTGTTTTTTCAGCTTTTCGGTCACACTTTTTCCTGCCTGGACATCAACAGCTCTTGACATCCATCGGGCTCTGACTGGGCCCATTCTAGCCAGAGCTCCCCCCCCCCCCCACAGCAAGGGGGCAGGAGCTGGTCCAGATGCAGAGGGGGCTCTTCCCAGGTCAAGGCAATGCCAGGCCGTGGCCGCTGCCAGCATGGAGCTCCAGGGGGGAGGGCGTCCAGGCAGCTCTTTCCATTTTAGAGGATTAAACGTGGAACCGATAAGGCAGAGAATGAAGGAAAGGAGGAAAAGGGGAGAAGGGGAAGGCTCCCGGGGAGTCCTGCGGGCAGCAATTCAGCAGTAGTGATGGAGTCCTGGGCCTTCGTCTCGTCCTGGTTCTTCCTGCCTGGACCTTTGCGAGTACCCACCCTGGCAACACAACATTCCTACTTGGTGGTCCCACAGCCTGTGAAAAACCTCGAGTGGAGTGGAGCGAGAAGGAAGATCACGCCAATTCCTTCCTTTGTCTGTGGCTCCAGACCACAGAAGATCCACATGCTGGTTCCTCTCCTGGCCGCTGAAATATGGGCTGCTCGCCTTAGCACGTATCTAGCATGTACAGGCAGAACCTTCGGATTCTGGGCCAGGCGAGGTGGGACAACGACCAGGCAAAGAATCCGGGATTCCAAGGCCAAAGTCCTGGGTTCGTTCCATCCCTCACCATCGCTTCTGGCTTGGGGTACGCCATTCTGGAATAACCTCTGCTTTCCCTGCCTTCTTCCCCTCTATTTGGGAGTCCAGAAAAGAGAAAAGCAACTGGAGGCAAAGGGGAGCAGCTTTCATTTTGTCAGACTCTAACCCTCCCCCCCCCCCCCAACGGAGGACCACCTGATCCCTCTCTCGGGTCATTACAATTTAATTATACGGAGGATCAGTGCTAGAAATTTGCCATATCTGTGACTTTTTCCCTTTCGCCTCCCTGCCTCCCCGATCTCCTCATCTACTCCTTTCTCTGTTGCCCTCCACGGGGAGCCTTCTCCGGCCAAGCTCTCATTCCAGCCCCCACTTGCTCCGGCCCCACCCTCCCATAAATCTTTTCCCTCTTCTCCATGGGTACCGCAAAGAGTAGACAACAAGGCCTTCATGGTCCTCTGGGGGCGGACAAGTTGGAACCCGGCTCCTTGCATGAGGGTGGCTGGTCTGAGGCAACCTGTGAATTAACCCTGCCCAGCACACACTGATGTGATGGAAACTGGTCCCAGCTCCAAACCGCAGAAGATCCAGATGCTGCCTCCTTTCCCTCCTAAACTTTGACCGTCCTCCCATCTCCTGGCCACTGAAATACGGGGCTGCTCGCCTTAGCACCTATCTAGCACACATAGGCAGAACCTTTGGGTTCTGGGCCATGGGAAGTGGGACAGTGATCCGACAGAAAGAAGTCCTGCATCTCAAGTCCAAAGTCCTGGGTTCACTCCATCCCTAGCTCTGAGTCACCTTGGACAACTTCCTTTATCTGAGGAATGAGGGTGTTGGCCTAGATGGCCTCAGAGGTCCTTCCCAGCTTGGATCTAGGGCGCTGAGTGTACACTTGGACAAGTCATTTAATGTCTCCGGACCTCAGTTTCCCAATCTGTCAAAGGAGAGGGTTAGTCTATCTAGGTGGTCTCTGAACTCCCAGCTCCAAATCTCCACCTCATCCACTATAAGATGAAAGTCGGGGGGCCCTTCTGTCCTTTGAAGGAGACGGCTAACTAACGGCTTTCATCTTAGAGGGAAGAAAAGTAAGTCAGAGGGTTTCAGTGGCCTGACAAGGGCTAAGTCACAAAGCTCAGATCTGAACCCAAGTCCTCTGCTTCCAGATAGAGCACTTTCTACTACTTCTTCTAGGCTCCAGCCTCCCTTTCCAACTTTGGGGAAAACAATAAAGACAACGCTCGGGGGATGGTGCTGTTACATCAGAAGGGATGAGACCCTAAGAACTGCAGCAATCCAACCCTCTGCCCCTGTGCTATGGATTGGGGAATTCTGACACTGGATGGGCCCAGGAACAAGACCTGGGCAGAATAGGAGAGGAGAGAAATGAAATGGAGGTTTTCCCTTTCATCTCAGGAAAAGTAAAATTCTCAAAGTATAATTTTAGAGCTGGAAGAGTCCTGAGAAGTCCTTTTGTTCCAACCTCTAATTCTACAGTAAGAAAACTGAGGCAAGGCTAATGGATGTGCCCAGGATCATGGGTGATGGCAACCATTGGGGGGGGGGGCGGTGAGGGCAACATTCTTTTCCCCAGGCTCCACTATTACTTTTTTTTTAAATTTTAAACCCTTAACTTCTGTGTATTGACTTATAGGTGGAAGATTGGTAAGGGTAGGCAATGGGGGTCAAGTGACTTGCCCAGGGTCACCCAGCTGGGAAGTGTCTGAGGCCGGATTTGAACCCAGGACCTCCCGTCTCTAGGCCTGGCTCTCAATCTACTGAGCTACCCAGCTGTCCCTCACCATTACTTTTTATAGTTCTATTTCTCCAGAAAATAAGCATCTGAATTCAAAAGGCTATCACAACCTCTTCCTTCATTTCCCTCTCCAATAAGTAGGGACCAGAGGATACCACAGAACGATGGCGGCCAGATGGACCTGAGTGACCTGAGGAGACTGCCCATAGAGTCCATGAAGGTCTCTGCTTGTTGCAAAAAAAAATGTTTCCAGGCCATCGAAGGCCCATCAAGTGTCAACACTTTGAAGGAAGACTATTAGCAGTGTGAACGTCAAGTCTCAAAAGCAGAATACATTGAAAAATGAACCCATTAGGAAGTACTTAGGGGAGATTCAGTCTTTGAGAGCTTAGCTTTGCTGACTAGGAAAGGCAGAAAAACTGGATCTCTTTGGGGAAGAGGTTTGTTTATTTGGTTTACCTCAAGCCAGAGGGGAAAAAAATCTTAATGGTTTTGAATGGCCCTAAATGTTTATTTGGATTTGGGCAGGGCTCATCTGGCCATATAGGGCTAGAAGCCTGGCTATCTGTAAATAGATTTCCATATAGAGGTCACAATACATCCATCTTGGAGCTCTGTTGTTTCCCAATCATCCTTTCCTCCCCAGAAAAACAATTTCGTGAGAGTGATGTATTAGGGATGAGAGAGGGAGACATAGGACCTGGACCTTCAACTTACATAGAAACTTCAATAACTCCCTATTGCCTCTGGGATAATCCTTCCTTATCTCTACCTCTGAGAACTCCTTGCTTCCTTCAAGGTTCAGTCCAAAGACCAACTACCTCCTGTATGAGATCTTTCTTATTTCCATGCTTTACTAATACCTCCTCCCCACCCAATTACTCTGTGTGTGTGTGTATTCCGTAGTTATCTCATATACTATACGATGTCTTCCTGATTAGAATGTAAGCCCCTTGAAGACAAGTATGATCTCACTACGGCTATTGTATTCCCAGGCCTGGCACTATGTAGGGCTCTTGTTTTTCAGTTACTTCAGTTATATCGGACTCTCCATGATCCCCTTTGGGATTTTCCTGGCAAAGAGACTGGAGTGGTTTGCCCATTTCCTTTTCCAGCTCATTATACAGATGAGGAAACTGAGGCCAACAGAATGAAATGACTTGCCCAGAATTACATAGCTATTATCTGAGGCCAGATTTAAACTCAGATTTTCCTGACTCTAGGTCCAGTGCTCTGCCCACTGTGCCACCTAGCTGCCCTTCTAGATAGGAGATACTTGATAAAAATTTGGTGCAGCAAACAGACTATTTTACCTGAAATTAGAAGATCTGAGTTCACTATATCCCAAAGAGATCATAAAAGGGGGGAAAGGGCCTATTTGTACAAAAATATTTATAGCGGCTCTTTTTGTGGTGACCAAGAATTGGAAATTGAGGGGATGTCCGTCCATTGGGGAATGGCTGAACAAATTGTGGTAGATGCTGGTGATGGAATACTACTGTGCTATCAGAAAGGATAAGTAGGATGACTTCAGAAAAAGCTGGAAAGATCTGCAGGAACGGATGCAGAGAGAAATAAGCAGAACCGGGAGAACATGGTGCCCAGTAACGGCAATATTGGACGACGATCAACTGTGAAAACTTGGCTACTCTCAGCAAGGCAGAGATCCAGCACAATCCTGAAACACTTAGGAGAGGGAGTGCTCTCCACCTCCAGAGAAAGGACTGTGGGAGTCACATGTGGATCAAAGCAAAATAGACTTCACATTAGTTTCTTTAAGATTTTATTTTCGGGTTTTGGTTTTGTATAGGATTCTCTTACAACAATGACCAAAATGGAAGTAGGTTTTGCATGATAAAGCATGTGTAACCCAGATAGAATTGCTTACCATCTCCAGAAGGGAGAAGGGAAGGGAGGGAAGGAGAAGATTTGGATCTTGTGATTTCTGAAAATGCATGTTGAAAATTGTTATCCTGTGTAACTGGGAAAATAAAATATCTTCGAATAATTTTTTTAAAGAAGGCCTGAGTTCAAAGCCTGATCCAAACACTTAGCAGCTATTGTAAGTCATGTAATCTCTCAGCCTCAGTTTCCACAGCTGTAAAATGAAGAAAATAATAGCCCCTGCCTTAGAAGAATATTGCAATAGTCAGGTGAGATAATGTATGTAAAGTTGTTTGTTTTACAAGTATATAAATGCTGGCTGATACTGCTGAAAGAATGGTTGGATGGAGAGAGAGAGAGAGAGAGAGAGAGAGAGAGAGAGAGAGAGAGAGAGAGAAGGAGGGATGGACGGAGTTTCAATCTTCTTACATCCTCAGATAACCTCTTCCCTTTCTTCAGAGTATATATGAAGTGATCGGTATATAAAGCATCTCATTATAGCATCAGGGTATGAATCGGTCAAGGCCGAGCCTTTAGAGAATGTAACAGGAAATCAATTAAAGCCCCAAGAAAAGCTGAATGGAATTGTGGCTGGGAGAGGTAGAGGCTTTCTGAGTATCCAAAGCTGAGGGGCAGCCGAGCTCTTTTTTGAGGGGATGGAGAAGGGTGGGTGGCATGCACAATCTCCTCTGCCCTTACCGAATGGAACCAGGCAGGCCAAAGCCACATTTCTAGGCATCGGGCCATTACCCCCTGCCTCCTGAGTGACCACGTCTAAATCTGGCCAGCCCACCACAAGGCTGCCTGGATTGTCTGTGAAGTCCGGCCAACCCAACTTTAACCTTGAACTTGGCCCTTGGGGCCGAGCTGCCTGCGGCACGCTTTTCTCAGTGCTCTGAAGAAAGTAGGACTTGGTCAGATCAGGCAGCCAGGAAATACAGAACAAAAGACAAAGCCCAGGCCCTCCGTGGAAAACAGACCTCAATAGGTGAGGAAGGGGAGGGGGGAGAGGAGAGAGTCAGCTGGAGGAGTAAATATGTGGGGAAACAAGAGAAGACTCCATACAACAGCTAATGGCAGAGCTGGATTTGAACTCAGGTCTTGTTGGTCCATGTCCAGGGCCTCTTCCAATGCCTCCCTGCCATCCCAGGCTCTCTACTCCCTCACAAACAGCTTTGTCCAACTGGAAATATTTGTCGATAGTCCTTCCCTTTGTTTTGAGCAATCCCGAAGCACACAATAATTTCCTTAAATAAATGGCGATGCTAGAGAATCTCTCCCTCCCTCCATGCAATAGCCATTATTTCTATGGCCAAAAAGCTCTTCGTTTCTGGTGGAAGGGACCCACAGCCCAGCTTTAAGAGTCCTTGGGGACAAACACAAATAGATGGCTTTGCTGTGGAAGGTGAAAGCAGCCCAGTCACTTAGTAAGAGCTGTCACTGTTTGGGAATCCATTAAATAAGCCAGTTAAGTGGTAGACGGGGCTATAAATAAACAATAAATCACGCAATTATTAGCGTTGGAAATTGGCAAGATAATAAAAAGAGCAGAGAGATAATCAGGGAATAATAGAAAAGATCTGGGAGGGACCCCTGCAATTAGCCGCAAACAGAGCTTGGCACAGGGCACAGGCACCAATGTGGCTTTCATTAGGGAACCCAGAAACCTGTTTTGGGGGGTGGGAAAAGTAGAGTCACCCAAATGTCGCCTCCCCCTCCACCCCACTTCTCTCCTCTCCACCCACCCCCATCCCAGCCTCTCAGAGAGCTCTTTAACGTTGGGTGCCACCTTGGCCACCCAGACCCAAATGCCTACCTGGCACTGGGCAAAGGCCAATCCTTCCGAAACACTAATTGAGACGTTTCCTGTTCTCGGGTTTTCCCACTTCTTGTCTTTCTAAGACCACAAACGCACAGGCACTCGGACCCTGACCCTCCTGCAGCCCTAGAAGTCTTGACGCCCGGCTCGCCTTTTTTTTTTCCATCCCCCTTTCCCCCTTCACCTTGTTTTATTAATGGCACCTCTTAGAGAGATAAATGCCCTCGCACAAGTGATACCACTTAAACAGATAAATAGCCGGGGCTAGAGAGACCCGGAGAGCCTGGGAGAAAACCTTGTCTTAGTAGACTGGAACCAGACACAGCGTATTAATGCACAGAATCAGCATATGGTTCTAATAGGCTTTCTTAAAATGATTTATCAGCTGTGATTAAGCCTTCCACCAGCATGTCTATCTTCATAAATAAGGCAGGAGTGCACCTTACTCGAAAATGTATCTTATTACTCAGCCACGTATCCTGGAATCCATTTACAACTCGGCTCTGGGGAGCCCAGAATGGGTGTACAGCGGCCAAGGGTACCGTTCAGCCAGAGCCAAGGCTTAGGCGTCTTATCTCGGAGATAGTCTTACTAGAAATCCATTACAATGAAGGTTTATCCCCTCTGGATGGGCCCAGCCGCTCCGTGTTGCTGAAATATGAACAGGTAATTAAGAGGCCGGGCCTGATTTTGCACTGGGCCCAATGATCCCGAATCACGGCGGGCTGCTGGGAGAGGACGGGTGACTGAGGGCGGCTTTCCTGATCTGAGGGGCTCTGAACGAACCCAACTCCAATTCTCTCTTCCTTTCCTGCTTGAGGAAATGGGATAAAAAGGCAGGAAGGCTCCTGGCTGATTCATGCCCTCATCAGACAGTTTGTTAGCCCTTCCCCATCAGAGGGGACCCTGGGAGAAGGAGGTCTCAAAAAGGATTCTCAGGAGGGGAGAGGAATGATCAAGCTGGGAGAGGCAATGCAAGGATCCAGGACAACTCTGAGGGACTTAGGAGAAAGAGGCTTTCCACATCCAGAGAAAGAACTGTGGGAGCGGAAACAAAGAAGGAAAACATAGCATTGACCACATGGTTCGATGGGGATATTACTGGGAATGTTGACTTTAAATGATCAAACTCTAGTGCAAATGTTAATAATATGGACATAGGTCTTGATCAATGACACATGTAAAACCCAGTGGGATTGCTCATCGGCTATGGGAGGGGGGTAGGAGGAGGGGAGGAAAAGAACATGAATCCTGCAACCGTGGAAAAATATGCTAAATAAATTAATTAAATAAACTTTAAAAAAAAAGAAAATTTGGGGAAAAAAAAGAAAATGAAAGGAGAGGGGACAGCTAGGTGACTCTGTGGATTGGGAACCAGACCTAGAGACAGGAGGTCCCAGATTCAAATCTAGCCTCAAACACTTCTTAGCTGTGTGATGCTGGCCAAGTCACTTCACCCCCATTGCCTAGCCCTTACTGCTCTTCTGCCTTGGAACCAATCCATAGTATTGATGTTTAAATGGAAGGTGAGGGTTTAAAAAAAAAGAAAGAAAAAAATTTTAAAGAAAATGAAGAGAGAAATAGGGTCATTCAGATGTGCTACAAATTGGACAGTTATACTCATTCTTAATGCCTCAGTAGGAAGTAGGTGCAGTTCTCCTGGGGAGACATCTGGTGCTCCCTCAGGAGAAAATAATGAGAACCCTGAAGGATGCAGTGAATCCCACTCTATAAACATGGTGGCAAAAAATTTCTATAAAGGGAAAGCAGACCCTCCATGATAGCGTGTAGGTAATCTCCTTTAAACAAATGGCACACACTGAATTCAGAGCTCACTCCTTATTAATTTATATGTAGGTATGTATGTGTGTGCCAAATATATGTCCTAACCTATCTGTGCATGAAATTCCCTCCACTCAGACAGTTCTGCAATTTACCTACAACCTTTAGTCATAAAGAGTTACCTGTGGCATTGAGAATGAAGGATGTTTCCAAGGATAAAAATGGGTACTTCAGAAGCAGGATTTGAACCCAGATCTCCCCAACTCTAAGTTCTGCCTTCTTTCAAATATGGTATGCTGCCAATCTTGCCTACCTTCCTCTCCAATTATATCCCACAGTCATTTACTAAATGTCTACTATGTGCCAAGTATTATGTCTGAGATTGTAGACGAGGAAAAATTAAATGATCCTTTTCCTTGAAGAGCTGTGGGGGAATCAATCAATCAATCCATTTAGCTATCTAACTATGAAGAGAAGAAAAGGCAAGAGTCTTCCCTGGAAGGAAGGAAGGAAGGAAGGAAGGAAGGAAGGAAGGAAGGAAGG
>NW_025385217.1:0-9377 GCF_016433145.1 Gracilinanus agilis
GATTTAAATCCAGGTTTTCTGTCTCTCAATCAGATTTTCCATGTTCTCACTTCCTCTCCACCCCAACTCCATTTGAAAGTTACTAAGAGTAGCCCATTCAGTACCAAAAGAAAGAAGAGAAAACTTAAGTAGAAAAATTCCTCTGAAGACAGAGGCTATGGCTGTCCCAGGGTCTTTGGGAGCAGAGAAGTTTTCCACTTGGGGCATAATGCATAGGGTATGGTACTCAATGATCTCAGACAATATTTTTTAAAGACCACCATGTCTGCTTTATTTCATTCCCAGTTCATTGTGCACAGCTGTGACAGTCAGCTTGTATTTTACCAGTGATGCTTTTAGCTCCTGGGACTGTTGCATTCCTTCCACAGTTATGTGCACAATTGATTATTTCTGCTTTCACTTAGCACCCCCTCCCAACTGCTCAAGCCTTCTGTGAATTAGGAAGTTGCCAAATCTCTCTCTATCTGATCAGTTTATGTTTTACTGATCAAAATATTGTTTTCTAAGAATCTTTTCCAGCTCAGGAATACACATTAGAGTTTCTTGTATTAGGGAAGTGAGAAAAATATTTCTACAAACAATAATATCAGTACGTTCTCATATACACTAATGATGTTGTGGGCAGTCTTTGCCCTCTACACTTTTCAGCTGAAAAAAGGATACAGGACCAATAGGCTGCTGACTACACTAACTGAGACCCAGCCCACACTGCTCTCAGGATGGGCCACTGCCTTTTGTCTGCCTTAGTCTTACTTAATGACTAATTAATGACATAAGCAAGGCCTGAGTTCAAATATTTCTTCTCTCACTATTTGATATTTGTGAGCCTGGTCAAGTCACTAACTATGTCTTTCCCTATTTCTTAATCTTACAGGTGAGGACTATCATAGCACCTACCTTTCAGAGTTTTCATGAGGACCAAATGAGATAATATTTGTAAAGTGCATTTTTATAGAGAGCATAAAAGGAATAGATTTATAGTAAAATTCTGACTAGAACTTGAACACTCAGTAGGAATGTTTCAAGTTCTCTTTTTATCCTGCTGATGACTTGAATCAGGATGGAGACGGTGACTGAAGTTTTGTCACTGAACATTCATTCAGGGAACAATAGAAAATACAAACCTTATCATAAGTTCTTAGTTCAAGAGCTGAATGGGGTCTCTGAAGACATTTAGTCCAAACCTATTATTTTAAAAATGAGGAAACCAAGGCAAGGAAGGCCAGGAATACACTTTCTTCATACCTCTATCTCAGAAGTCATCTTTTCTTTTAAGATGCAGGTCAAGTATCTTCTTCCTCCAGCACCCTCCCCCCCAAAAAAACCCTATTTATTTTTAACTACTTTGAATAATTTTGTAATTATCCAACTTATATTTATGGTAAACACATTTGTATCTATATTTCTGCCATTAGAATGCAGATTTTTTTAGAGGAGGGCTTGCTCCATTCTTTGTATTTATATTCTCAAAACATAACATAGTGACCGGCACTAGAGGAGAATTAATATATGAATATTTTTTTATTGGTTGACTGTTTAAAACAATAGAGGAAAGATGTGAACCAGGTTCTCTGACTCCAGAATAAGAATTCTTTCCTTTGCCTTCTATAAAAATCTTGAATTACATAAAAGGAAAACAAGTTGTACATAAAACTATTCTTTATTGTGATAAATATTTAAAATGTTGCTATAATATTTATTTAAGACAAAAAAATTAAAAATTTGACATGTATCATATCTATTGTATAAAATGAAGTAAAGCAAAGATTTGTTGAGTCCTTAAGTCCACACAGAGAAGATCAACTTGGTGATAATTATCTTATGGAAGAAGGGTCTCCATTGCTTCTTAATTGATACATAATTTTTGGGGTGGTTATTTTCCCAATCAAAATACCTGATATTGCTTGACCTTGGTTTTGAGCATCAAGATAACATAAAGGATATATTTTCTTCTTTTTTTTTCCCAAAAGGTCTGTGCAATTGATCATCGTGATCTCTCTATTTCTGACTGAAAAAGACCAACCTGGGACCAATTGTTCTTTTACTTCCTGAACAAACACAAAGTTTGTCTTTGAGGAATATTTGCAGCCATCATCCCCTAACCCTTTCATTGCTCTACCTAGTAAAATCATACCCATTTGTTTCTGACTTACTGCAGTCTTCAACATCAAAAGTATTCTAAGTGACAAAGCTAGTCAGGCTATAGCAGATAACACTATGCCTAAGACATTCCCAATCACCAGAAGAATGAAGTAATTCTGTTATAATGGGCCCTGTTCTACATAAGAAATGATTGAAATGATAAGAAACAAAGAACATTTAAACTAAAGTAGTCACAAAAAGAAATGTAATAATCATTCTGAACAGGGATCATATAGCCTTGATTCTTTTAAGATATCTGCCTTCTCAGAAGTCCCAGTCTCTTCAACAGTGGTTTTTTTTTGTTTTTTGTTTCTGTTTTTCTTATTTTTTAATCGCTGACCTAAACAACTATGCTTCCCTTTAAGAAAAATCCTTTAAAAAACCCAAATTTATTAAACAGAAAAATAAAACTGTGCTTTTTCCTAATTAAAACCAATCTTTATAGAGAGATTAAAAATAGACTATTGTTTAGATAACTGATATGGTTGAAATTTAAATCCCTTCACACCCAGACTCCTTTTATCTGTTTTGTTGAATGAATTAAAAAATGTATTAAGTCCTTTCTTTGTTCAAATTAGTTCACTATACACTGAAGAAAGACACAGAAAAACAGTCTTTTCTCTCAAGGAGCTCACATTCTAATAAAGGCAACAGCTCATGTAGGAAGCTTTAGGTGCAAGTCTGATGAAAAGGTCCCATGATCATTGGCATTTGCTATTAAAGCAAAATTGCAATGCAGGTTATTTCATGGCATTTGCACTGATAAAATCTAAACCATCTTTGATGTTGAACTACTTGAACTTTTATAACTTTGATTAAAATTTTGATTTTTTTTTTAACTTTGGTTAAAAGAGTCCTTGAAATGGCTGCTAAGGAGACAGGACACCTGTCAGTTCCCATGTCCTCCAGGAATTACTTCAATGAATGAAGGTTGTGACTGTGGGCTTGAAGTGGGGGTAGGGGCCAAAACAGTACCACTATTCCAAGCACCCTTAGGCTCCAGGTACAGGGCTGTCTTCCTTAGACCCCCTGTTTATTTTATAATCTAACATTACTTTTCTTTTGTTCCCTCCTCACTCATGACATTATTTCCCATCCTCATGTCTTTGCACTCTCTATTACCCATATCTTGGATGATCTTCTTCCTCACTTAAATTGTTTTAGGTTTCTTGATTCCTTCAAGACTCAGCTAAAGTTCTTTGTTCTGCATGAAGTCTTCCCTCATGTCCTCAAATTCATGATAAGTGCCCCACATATGGAGTATGTTACTTACTTTAAGTGTGAATTTTCTGGATTTTTAAAAATATGTTAATGAATGGAAGGAACACATGTATTTGATAGTTTTGGAAGACTGTAGAACATTCTTAGGTATATAAACTTTTCAGTTCCGGGAAAGAATGCATAAAAACATTTTTTCTACCAGATCTAAGAACTTGGACACTTTTGTATTTCCTCATATATTGTTTACTGCTGCTGAGCTACATAGTCAGAATTTCACCAATTATATTAGGAAGATAAAAGTTGATATGCCATACACTTAGTTTTTTTTTAAAGCACACATTGGTATGGTATTTATTGAATTGCTATTAATGACTTAGATATTTGTGAATCATAGATAACATTTTTCATAAAGTCATTGGGGAAGATTTCACATCTTGCAAATGTGACACATGTTGCAATCAGAAATATCCAAGGCATGAAATCCAGGATAGAATAAAGCACCTGTTTTTCCTACTCATCTACCAATGCTGATATTATATTATCCTCTACTTGTAGAAATCATGGGACTAGCCTATGCCTTAGAGCACTGTAATTTTGGAAGATTCTCCTCATCATAGACACACACAATTTATGATAAAAAATAAAACACGCCAACCAAGTTAAAATAATTATGACTGACCTGTAGAATCAAATGAATCTTACCTCATTCATATGGCAGCAATAATATATGAGATACAGGAGTGTCTGAATACAATTAAATTCAGCCAGCCAATATAGTCCAGGGTTAGGTGATTTGAAAGGGGCAGAACGCTGGAGGAAGTTGTGTTGAAAAACAAATTTGGAGATGAGGCTTCTTATTGTCATCTTATTATTTATAACAAATTATGTCCTGTGGCAATGGTTCCTCCTTTTGGGGCTTGTCTGATCAAGTTTAATTTGCTAACCTCTAGAGCCAGCGATATGAGGAAGAGAGGAAACCTCCATGTTGCTCCAAAAGCCTTTGATTGGAACTCTCAGGCGAGAGAGGATAAGATGTAGATCCTCAGACTCCCATTAGAGTACCCCTGTAACAAAGTTAGTGGACTTGGAGAAGAGTTCAGAGGTAGCTTCAGACCCTAAAGAACAACTCTATCCAGCTTCCTTGGCATGGCATTTGTGACCACCCAGCAGCTCTCCTTCCTGTCTTGCTATGGAGGCTGTGGAGCCACCACTGGTTTCTGGGTCTCATGGACGTGACCTTATGCAAAATTTACTAAGTCCTATTAATAGGAAAAAAGGAAACTGCCAGAGGTATCAGGGATCTTCTACGTCAACTTCAGGATAAGATGAGGAAGGGCAGGAATAACCTTTTAATATCATACTCCTGATCCTAGTGCCTCCTTCCCTCCCAACCAAAAATGTCATAAGATGACAAATATAGTGGAGAAAAAAATGATAGTGATAACAACAACAGCAATATTTACATAGTAGTTTTAGGTTTTGCAAAGTACTTAACATATGTCATTTCATCTAATCTTTATAAGAGTTCTGGGTGATAGATTCCATTATTTTCTCCATTTGAAAGTTAAGAAAGATGATGATGAGGAAATTTAAGGGACTTGCCAATGGTCACACACCAATAAGTGGCTCAGTCAAAATTTTTCTGACTCAAAGTCCAGTATTTTCTCCATTGTGCCCCTTAGACTAGGCATCTCTTTGACTATCTCTGAAGTCTTGGACCTAGTGGAAATAAAGACATACTTTTTCCTTCATTCTCTAATGCTTTGTAGGATTTTGGGTGGACTAGAAAAAGTTGGTATAATGTTTAAGTTTTTGGATTTTTTTCACAGGTTTTGGTTCAGGATAAGCAATTGTAGAGAGGCAGATTGACTTACAGCAGACTGGACCCCTGATACCTGTAGGCTGTGTGACCAAGGGCAAGTCACTGAAACTTTCATGGCCCTGGGCCATTGATCTCAAGACTATTTTAAAAATGAACTCCTACTATCAAAATATTTTATTAACAAGTTATATGCAAGTATTAGTCTATATTATAAAATACTCAAAGATAGACATTAAATAAGAGATGAAAATAAAATAAATAATTCCAAAATATTTTATTTATTGATTAAATAGAAAATCTTTTTGTTCTCATTAAGATAAATTTTTAAATTATCAAAATATTGATACTAGTAGACTGTTTTCTATGTTCTGAAGTTATTTGTTTATAATGTTTTATATTTACTATTTACAATCTCTAAAATGTGTTCCATTGAATTCTTTAAATTACAAGTACTTTATCTTAATTTTTAATGGTTCAAAATTTCAATTTTTTAAAATATCACAACTATTGGTGCTATACCTGTAACTATACAAAATAATTAGTTAAATTATCCTATATGAGGAAAGTAGAGATTGACAGTTGATATCAAAGTATGCCTGATCAGTAACTCATCATATTTTGTAGCTTGATATCTTCTGTCATGTAATGTTATTTAATGCATATATAGTTTGTAGTTAGGCAAGGATATTTTAATTTTGTACTTTTCATATTAATGTATTTCATCTATCATTAATATTTAAAAATGAGTACTATCATTAATATGATAATAGTTATATTTGTCAACAATTAAAATGTAATTTTTTCTTGTTTATTTAATTCTAAATGATGGTTTTATTTTTGAGAAAGGTAAAGTTAATCTAAAGTTTCAAAAAACAGGTCATTATGAAATGTAAAACCAACATTAACAGACTTTTCTCTGGTTAATTTGTACTATCAAATGATCAAATACTATTAAAGTATGACAATTTAAATTTTGCAAGATACAAATATAATTGTCTTTAAAATTATATTTTTCATGAAATTAATCCCACCATCTAGGCATCTTATGGAGGGCCTTTTTCTACATGAAATACAACAAAGCAGTTTCAAATGATATTTCAAGACATAATAAAGGTTTTATGGTTTCTTTTCTTACACTTTTTCTTGTTCTTTGACACATGCTTTTTGCAAAGACCACAATATTTTTAAATTTTTCTTGTTTTTTGGTTTTTTTTACTATTAGTGAGTCATAGTAAACTATTGCAACTATTCTAACTTCTAGACATCATCTATTGAATAGTGTTGACAACACTTTCTGAAAATGAAACTGTTGATGTGTGGAAGCATGTTGAGGGACTGTGGGCAATGTAGGAGTGAAGTGAGCTATCACTGTGTTTTATCAAATTATTTACTGGAATATCTATGTTAAACCAGTCCAAAGCCTATTGGCATAAGACTCCCTCCTCATTTGTAGAGATTAATACCCTACACTTTTTTTTGAGGAGGCAGGCAGAGTTGATAAAAGCAAAAGAAGTTTAAGCCTTTGAGTTTTTATGAAGTTCTTGAATATTTTTGAACTTTAGGCACTACTAGTTTCTACCTTAAAGAGGAAAACATGGAAATGTCAACTCTATTTCAATTTTCTGAAGGAAAGAAAAATAAAAATTTGGGGAAGAATCTGACATAAATGGGTCTGGCAGTTTCCATTACCTCCCTATACCCACCTTGGTACATTAGAGACTTTGGGGGAATTTTAGCACCTGAGTAACCTATAATCATGTAAAGAAGCTAAAATTATATTTAAAAAGATGAAAATGAATGGAGGAAGGACAGCAGGACTTAATTAAATGTTTGCCAAAGAAAGTCATGGAGGTTACACAATTTTAAAGTTTCTGTAGAATAAGCCATCTCATAAGAATCAGAAGGCATAGAAAAGTTCAATGCAGTTTAATATTATCCTTTTCTTCTACTCCACCTTGCTCCCAAAATAAAAGCAAACATCAACCATTACTGATCTTCTTTATCATCATAAAGTCTTTGAGAATTGTCTTTCATATGCATTGAGGGCATTTTTGCTCAAAATATTATGAAGGGAAAAAGAATTTCGCAGATGATTTCCTGGTGCAGACCAAATCTTTAGTAACACAATTGATTTAGACAGCAAAGGGATAAAAAATTCTACTGTTTTTCAAGGTTATTTTTTAAAAATAAGCATTTGTCTCAAAGAAAATATAGGCTCACTTCAGAAAAGCTTTGCTTGATATCCATTAAAATTATATACAATTACATAATAGAAATGACCACAAACATAATTTATTTCGTGATTACTCAATATTAATATCAAGCAAAATTCAAGCAAGAAGATATATGTTTAATTAAAAGTTACTCCAGTGCCATTAAATGTATCTTGAATAAGGTTCAAGCAAAAGAACTATTCCCTAATAATTGTAAAGTTCTCTAAGTGGTCAAATTTACATGTGACATTGTTCTAATAAATCCCAGGAAAATGGAAAGTCTCCTATGGGAAACTTACAGTATTTTGAGAGCTCTACATATAAAATGACAAAAACCAAAGTGAATAAAAAACATATATTGCCCAAACTAAGATCTCCTTAGATAAACAGTCAGTTAAATTTGTACTGGAAGACATATATTTGGACAGACTTTCATTACAAATGGACAACTTCCTGATCTATTAATTGAGTAATGAATGAATAAAAGTCATTTATTAAGTACCTACTTTGTTCCAGGCACTGTGCTAAACACTCAAGATGCAAATACAAAAGTTAGGTCCTGACTTCAAGATGCTCATAGTCAAATTGAGGGATATAACAAATAGAGGGCAATGGTGGCCAAGGAAAGGAGTCAGTGGGATTATGAGTGCAGAAAAACTTAATTTCCTATTATGTCCTTTCCTGTAACAACTGTAATGACATTTTAGAATGATAGTGTTGTTTTTACTATACTTTACAGAGCAGGAAAAAGAGCAGGTACAAGGAGTAGCAGAGGGATAAATATGGTAACAAAAAAGATGGTGAGATTTCTGGGAAGATACTGATTTCTTCAATGCTGAAGTGATGTTATGTGGAAAATGGTCCAAAGATGGCTGGAAATAGTTGATATTTTTATGTAGCTGAGTTTTCACTTTCTCACTAATCAAAATAGTCTACACCTGAATGGATTAACTTCCCTGGGGAGAAGACGTTATGATTTCAGACAGAATTCTGCTTTAAAAAACATATTGATTTCATTAGTTCCAAACTATATCTGCCATAAAATCAACATAGCAGAATATAATGGCTATAAAATTGACACTCTTAAGTTTTGCATTTAAAATTATCGATAACCAGGCAACAATCTATGTGGCATGATAACCATGCCACAATTTTGATGCTTGATATTTGTTACTTCCTTTCCTATGCTTCATATTAAAATGAATTTGGCTTTTTTTGCATTCCATATATCTGACATCTTATCACTTCTTTTCCTTCATTTGAGTTGATTGTCCTTCATAACTGGAATTTGCTCCCTGCTTACTTTAGCCTCTCATCATTTCTATTTTCCTTCAAAATTCACCTCAAGTCCCACCTGCTACATAAATACTTTCCTAATGTTGCCTTGCCCAGCAACTTATTTCTTCTTTTGCCTCTTGTGTATTTAGTATTTAAATATATGTATTTATTTTCTTTCCTGATAATATCTAATCTCCTTGAGCAAAGATAGTATTTTTATGTTGGGATTTCCAGCATGCCTGGTTCAGAGCAGGACTTTAATAAATGATTGTTGATTGATTAAATGATGTCTTGAATACTAATAATTTCTTATTAGGTCCATATGAATATGAATATAGAATAATTGCAGAAAAATTAAAAGAACACTGCATAAAGCAATGGAAATATTAATGATGACTATCCAAGTTATAAGATGGATGTGACTCACCCTTATTAAGTTTGTCACACATGAAATGGTCCTTGTTTCTTTTAAATATTTTCTTCATTATTTTGTTATTTTTTCCTAGCTCAATTTTTTTCTTTGGTAATTTAATTGGAATCGTATGGAATGAGTAGATTGGTTTAGGTAGAATTGCTTCTTTAATTAAATAGGTTCTACCCATCTATGAACATTTAATATTTCTCCATTTATTTAGATATCACTTTATTGTGTAAATTTAAAATGTTTTATCATAATGTTCATGTAGTTCCTGGGTTTGCTC
>NW_025385218.1:0-6869 GCF_016433145.1 Gracilinanus agilis
GAGAGAGAGAGAGAGAGAGAGAGAGAGAGAGAGAGAGATCTCAGCTGGGCTTGGTGGGGCTGACTGTTGTCTCCCTCTATCTCGGGGAATTCCCCTCCTGACTAGAAGTCGTCAGCCTTGTGTTCCTTCCTGCAGTCTCTCAGTCAGCTGAGGAGGATTCAGATTATAACCCCCTACCCTGAGACCCTTGCCCTCCCTGCCCTTTGAAACTGGTGAGTAACAGATATTTATTGGACTGGGGGAGGGCGGGCAAGGAAGGCCACAAGACCCAAAGCTAAAGGTTCTTCTTTCTAAATGTATCTGTCATAATTCCTTCTAGGTCTGAAATGAGAAACAAAGAGTCTCCCTCCATTTCCATTCCGACTCCTCTCAGCCTGGCCAAATGGTCATCTGTTTCATTTCTCCCTTTACTTTCCTCTGCTTTCTTCCTTTCCTCTTTTTTCTGTTCTTTCACTTGCCTGCTTCCTTTCTTTTCACTCTTTTCCTTTTTCCTCCTACCTCTTTCATTGCTCCTGGATTTGGGAAAACGCAGGTTGATTTGGGAAGGAAGGTTCTGTTTTACCCTTTGGTTTCCTCTGGAAGAATGTGGGATGGAAGGGGGTCTATTGGAGCTTTGGATCCTGTATAGGAAAAGGTATGTGGCGAAATTTAGGGTTATTGTACAGGATTTTTTAAAGTGTCCTCTTATACTTTATTAATTCTAATATCAAAATAAAAGAAACCAACTCCTCACCCACTCCAATACTGGGATAGTAGTTAGTTTCGAGAATAAAGCTAAGGCTATTGGTGGTAGTAGTCATAGGAGGAAGACAAGGTATTCTTTAGGACTTTAATCACTAAGAGTACTGGTTTTTCTTCAGTCTAGCTGATGAGAGAGAACTGGGGTTGGGGTGTCTTTGGGCTGGGGGTATCCTAGCCTGTAAGGAGAGGAGGAGAGAACTGAGAGAGGACTAAGTAAGAATATCAGAAGATGCCTGTCCAAGATCTTAGTGTCAAGCATTGAGAGAGCACTAGATCCAGAATCCAAGGATTTGGTGCTAATAAGGCCCTACCGTTATTATTATTATTATTATCATTATTATTATCATTATAGTAAATAATTATTATCAACTGTTGCACCTTGAGGGCGATTCAACGTTTCTTCATCAACAAAACTAGGTCTTTGGGCTCCATTTGAAGGTCCCTTCCAGTTTTAAATCTTATGAGCTAGGAGCACATTGAATGGAGTGGAATGGAACTGAAGGAAGAGGGTGAAGAAGAGGAATTGGGGGACTTGGAGGGACAGGAAAAGGAGGAGGGAAAGAATGAGTGGAGGCCAAGCAAAGGAGACTGACAGGATGAAATGCAGGGGTAGCCAGAGTGAGGACTTGGTCTGAAAAATTAGGTCAGAACTTTCCAGAATTAGGAAACTAATCTTCCTTATTAGCCTCTCTATTCATGCTTTCCCAGAGGCACTACTTGACTGTTCTCCTTATTCTGCTGCCAGGTTAGAAGCTGAACAACCATATACAGCTCCCAGTCTTAAAGCATGAGCCTACTCTCGTCCCCGACCCTGACTTTGTAGCCTACACCTCTGTTTGCCTCAGCCAGAGGAGATCTAAGGGTCTATCTAAGGGCTTCCCAATAGTTGTCAGGGTGGAAAATGGATACTGGTCCCTGCTGAAAGACTTGAGCTAGCCTCAGCTGGGGTGGGTCCCATTGCAGAAAAAGACAGGGAATTTCCCCCAGTGTTTCTTTGCCTTTTCCTGTTGTTAGGCTCCCCATCAAGGCTCCAATGAAAAGACGGCATGCAAGAGGACAAGCTGGGGGTAGGGCGTGAAAACAAACCAGAAGGAGAAAGACTTGAAAACACTGGGCCACTTCCTACATACAGAAAGGGCTCAAATTGAGCTGTCCAGTTTATTCTGCTTTCTATTGGTCTCTTTTCCACAACTTGTGAGAAGTCCAGAGATAAGTTTGACTCGGTTCGCCATAGCTCCTGAAAGAGAAACTGGGGTCCAGTGACAACCTGCGTCCCTCCCCCCCAAACAGTTCCAAGGGACAAGAAGCACTGAAAGTGTCTCAGGTTCAAAGAGACAGGAATGAAGATTGGGATGGGAGAAAGAGCATTTGGTTAGGATTTGGACACCTTTATTCCAACACAGGCTTAACAGGGCAGTAAAGTAATGGATTCAGAAGCTGAAGAAGACCCAGGGTCACATACCTGGCTCTGTTACTCACAGCCTATGTGACCTAGGACAAGTCACTTCCAGTTCCCTAAGCCTCAGTGCCTTAATCTGTTAAATAAGCAAATTGGTTTAGATCAGGAGTTTCCAACCTGCTGATACTTATATTTATCCTATTGAAGTTAATCTCTTTTGTTTCTTTATGTACATATACACAGCTAATTCTAGAATTTATTTCCTTTCATATTGAATAGGGGGCATGGAAAATGTGGGAGCTTGCTGAAAGCCAAAGGAAGAAAAAGATTAGGAACCCCTGGATTAGTTGATTTTAAAGGAACCTCCCAGTTCTTAATATCTATGGTCTGTGCTTTGGTCTTCATAGAGTATGGTCTGGGGAGCTCGGGGATCTGTATTTTATCTCTTTGCTGTGGAAGATACCCTGGAAGAGGCTTGTAGGAGTTTTGAAAGAGTAGTTTTCCCACTTTGTTAAAGTTATTAACAGCTCCTATTTCTAGAGGTTTATAAAGTGCTTTACATACATTATCTCATTTGATCCAGAGATAAGTAGCTAGAGGTTTTACTCCCAGTCCCAGGTTTTGAGGTTTAATTTCCTAACCTGGAAATCCCCTTTCTAGCCTAGTAGTTGTCTTGGATGGGGGGAACTCCCCCTATCCTTCAATTCTCTTTTCCTATAGTTGGGTGTCCTTTTGGGAGCTTCCTGGAAATAGGAAATCTGAAAAGACAAACTGGAGAAGACATGCTTAAATGTGGTTGTAGGTGGGTGCACAGAGGCTTATTGACTGGTGGGTGGGAATTTGATAATTTTGCATTTGTGGGTTGAACAGTGGATTTGCAGAGATACTGTGGTAGGATAGAAAAAGCCCTAAAGTAGGAGTCAAAAAACCTTCTACTACTATGCCACTGCCTCTCTGATGTAGAGGATGTTCCCTGGAGGAATTTGGTTAGGTTGTGAAGTTTAAAGGATGGGGCCTTTTTTCCCCATTGGTCCTATGTTGAGATGATTTACCATATCTCCTGGGGCTCAAATGTGTGGAGTGTCCTGGGTCTGGCTGTCCACCCACCCATGCCTCCTTGGGAATGAGTGACAGAGTTAAGCCTCTGGAAGATATCCACACCCATCAATGTATAAAAGAAGAATGAAAAAAACATTTATTAAGTGCTTACTATGTGCCTTAAAAACTCTGTGCTAAGTGCTAGGGACATAAATACAAAATTGAAAGCAGTCATTGCACTTAAAGAGTTTACTTTCTTTTTAAAAAATTATTTTATTGAACAGCATACATGTCTTAGCAGTAGAATAATCTAAAAATACAAATTGTGTCTACTTTAAATTCTACTCATTCGAAACATTTAAAAAGTAAGGTTCCCAATTTATTACTACTGATAATACTATCAATATTATTCCATCCAATCAAGGCAATGCAGTTATCACAGTTGTTCATCACACAATATTTTTGTTATTCTATACACTGTTCTGGTTCTGTTCACTTCGCTTTGTGTCAGTTCATATAATTCTTTCCAGATTTTTCTGGGCTCATCCTGTTTGTCATTTCTTATGGTGTAATAGTATTCCATTACAACCATATGCCTCAACTTATTTAGCCATTTGCCAATTGAAACTCAAGAAGGAAATAAAGTGAAAGATGCCATGCTTTGATCTGTAGTCAGATTCCAACAGCTCCTTTTTTGGCTTTGGTTAGCATTTTTATCACTAGTCCCTTGGGCTTATCTTGGGGTCTTGCTTTGCTTTTATTTTTAGTAGCAAAATGATGCAGTATATTTTCAGTATTCCTTTTTTAAGAAGTGTGCTTTTGTGTCTGAGTTTCAATTCAGAATAACTTCATTGTATAGCAATAGAATTTCTTTTTATTTGTTTCTTTTTTAATTTTATTTTTCCAATTACATGTAGAAACAATTTTTACACTTGTTTTTGATATTTTGTGATTCAGATTCTCTTTCTCCCTCCCTTTCTCCCCAAAGTGGCTCATGGTCTTTTATAAGTTATACCAGTACTTTCATGCAATAAATATTTCCATGCCATGGACATTTCCATGTCCAATATTCCCCATATCATGACTGAAGACACACCACAGATACAATAAAAAAAAACTCATGAAGGAAATAAAGTTAAAGATGGCATGTTTTGATCTTTAATTAGATTCTAACAGTTCCTTCTTTGGCTTTGGATAGCATTTTTTATCATAAATCCATTGGGGATATCTTAGGACCTTATTTTGCTGATAATAGTTTAGTCCTTCACGGTTGATCATTGTACAATATTTCTGTTACTGAATATCCTGTTTTCCTGATTCTGTTCACTTCGCTATATAGCAGTTCATATACTCTTTCCATTCATCCTGTTCTTATGGTGCAATAGTATTCCATTACAACCATATGCCACAACTTATTTAGCCATTTGCAAATTGATAGACACTCTCTCAGTTTCCAGTTCTTTGCTACAACGGAGAGTCATAACAAAATAATTGCAATAAATTTTATTGAAACAAGTGTGGTTTATCTTAGCAAAATTATCCACTGTTTTTCCATTTTTTTGGAAAATATTATTCTTTCCTCTCATTCCAATTGAGTGAATTAAAACAAAATAAAACTGAACCTGGAAAATGATACCCACATTACATAGCTACATAGTTAGGTATTGTTTTCCACATTGGCCGTGTCCAAAGATGTTATGAATCTCCATCTTAAGTTTGCCATCTTTCTGAGAGGAGGCTTTTTTCATCTTTTTTCTTTTGGACTCATGGTTTATCATTAGCTTATAATCTAATAAGGAGAGATAGAACACATAAAGTGGTGGAAATTGGGAAAGAGTGTTTTAATTCAGAAAGTTGCAAGGATTGTGAGTGAAGACAAGGAATAGATTAACACAATCTTTCCAAAAGCAAAGACAGATTCAATTCCTAATAATAGCCACAAACACCTACCCTAATCAGTCTAAACCAGCACCCTGAAAATCACATCCTTGACATGAGCTTTGTGCCATAGATCAAGACATTATCTCTCTGGGTGTCAAGCCTCTCCTTGTGCTAATGTTTTATTACTGACTGCTTTCTAACAGACTATATGAAAATTTTGGCTAATGTATGGGTGGCAGCTAGGTGGCTCAGTGGATAGAGTATGGACTTGAAATCAGGAAGACTCAACTTCATAAGTTCAAATCCAGCCTCAGATACTTATTAGCTATGTGACCCTGAGAAGTCACTTAACCCTATTTGCCTTAGTTCCTCATCTGTAAAATGAGTTCAAGAAGGAAATAGCAAACCACTCCAGTATCTGCCAAGAAAATCCCAAAATGGGGTTATAAAGAGTTGAACATGACTGAACAACAAAAATGAAAAATTTTAAAAGAGGAAAGTTTATGTTTAGTTTTGGTTCTTGGTGTTTGTCTAAGCTTAAACTCTCTCTACTGTTCCTTGAAGGTAACTTTGGGCCTTCAGATTCTGATTTGAGGGAGGGGGATGATGGCCTTGAGTAGGTTAGAGATTGGGTTGATTCTATAATCCCTTTCCCTCTCATCCCCATGGTGGACACTGCACAGAATGTGCTAGAAAGTCTGATAATTGCATAGCTTGAGCTTGAAGGGACCTCTGAAGTCACCTACATCAATCTCATTTTATGGACTATTTTTTGAATTTCTGAAAATACTGTTCCTTTTAGCTAAAAATTTGCATTCAAACCAACACATAGTTTTTGAAAGGCATTACTAAGTCAGTCAGTTAATGAGGATTTACTAAATGCTTTCTATGTGCCAAGCCCTGGTGATGCCAAAGAAAGGCAAAAACTGTCCCTGCCTTCAAGGAGCTCACATTCTAATGGCACTTTCTTTAGTATTGTTGCAATCAAATGTATGATTTTTTTTAAAAACTCTCTTACTTTTTTATCTTAGAAACAGCTCTAAGACAACAAGGGCAAGGGCTAGGTAAAGAGGGTTAAGTGACTTGCCCAGGATCCCAAAGCTAGGAAGTGTCTGAGGACAGATTTGAACCCAGGTCTTCCCAACTCCATACCTGGTGCTCTATCTACTTAGCCACTTGGCTGCTATACTCAGGTTAATGCTCAAATGCTTGTATATGTATTTGAAAGCATAGCCTAACTATCCTGTCTTTGGTGACATTTCTTTTTGTCTGAGTTTTGCTACTTCTCCCTTTCTTTATCTCCTTTTAAAACATGTCATAATTATATATTATTTTTTAAATGTTTACATTAGCAAACATTAATATAGTTTTGAGATTTTGGTCACATTTCTGAGATCGTATATAACTCGGGTTGTTGTAAGACTAAGACTAATAATCAAGGATTTAGGTTTTACTGTAGAGTATGTATATGTGTGTGTGTGTGTGTGTGTGTGTGTGTGTGTGTATTTTAGTGCCCAAGAGGCTGTCTGTGTATCTATGCATGTGTCTCTGACTGTGTTTTCATGTTTGCATGTAAGCATCCATGTGTTTATATCCATGTATGAACAGTATGTCCACCTCTTAGTATGTTTGCTTATTTATGTATTCAATTTAACAAACACTTATTATTACTAAGTGTAAGAGAAAGAAACAAAGAAAGAAAGAAAAAAGAAAGAAAGAAAGAAAGAAAGAAAGAAAGAAAGAAAGAAAGAAAGAAAGAAGGAAGGAAGGAAGGAAGGAAGGAAGGAAGGAAGGAAGGAAGGAAGGAAGG
>NW_025385219.1:0-4524 GCF_016433145.1 Gracilinanus agilis
CCTCTCCCTTCCTATGCATTTCAATTCTGGAACCACAATCAAATTAATACCACCATTTCATCTGAGAAAGAGTATGTCAGTCTACTCCTCCTTAACTCCACTTACCCTTCCTGCAACCCTTCACTTCAAAACACCCATCTCTGATCACCATTCCTCCAGATGTGTCATCTCCCTCAATTAGAATGAAATCTCAGGGGCAGTTGGGTGGCTCAGCAGATAGAGAGCCAGGCCTAGAGACACTCATCTCCTAGGTTCAAATCTGGCCTCAGACACTTCCTAGCTGTGTGACCCTGGGCAAGTCACTTCACCCCCATTGCCTAGCCCTGAATGCTCTTCTGTCTTGGAACTCATATCTAGCATCGATGCTAAGAAAGAAGGTAAAGTTTAAAATAAAAGAATGAAATCTCCATGAAGACAGGAACAGTCTTCATTTTTGTTTTTGTATTCCCAGTCCTTGGCACATTCCTCGGCACACAGTAAATGCTTAATAAATTATTTTTTCATTCATTCATTCATTCATTCATTCATAGAACTTAGAATGAGGAAAGACAGGCTGAAATAGTAGAGAAAATGCTGCCCTAGCACAGAAGACACATACTAGCCATGACTAAGTCCCTTGAAACTCAGTTTCCCCTACCATAAAATGAGAATTTTAAAAGACTATCATAAAACATTTGATTTAGCACATGTTTATATGGGCATGTGATCTGGGGCTTTGGTTTGAAAGGATTACTCTTTTACACAAATGAATAATATGGCAATGGGTCCAATTGATGATATATGAATAACTCAGTGGAATTGCTTGTCAACTTTAGGAGGGGGTGATGAGGGGAGGGAGAAAGCGTGAATCATAGAATCATAGAAAAAATTTTTAAATAAAAATTTAATATACATGTAAAAAAAGACTATTATATCTACTTGACAAGGTGGTTGTAAGGCTAAAGTGAGTTCTTTTATATAAAGTCTCTTTATCAGCCTTAATGCCAGTTAGGCAGCTGTGGTTAGACCTGAGGGCAAGAAGACTGGCCTCAGACTTTTACTAATCATGTGACCCTGGACAAGTCATTTAGCTTCTGTCTGCCTCAGTTTCTGCATCTGTAAAATAGGGCTAATAATAGAAAAACTACCTTTTAGGGCTGTTGTGATGATGGCCAAATGAGACAATATTTGCAAAGTGGTTTTACAAACCTTAATGGACTACATAAATATTAGCTATTGTTATTCATCTGTTCAAAAATGCCTACTTTAAAAAAAAAACAACAACAAACCAGCATCTCATCAGGGCTTGAAGGGGCCTCAGAACAAAGAAGTGTCTTACAAAGATTTCCTAATATGTTCCTCTCGTTTTGTAGAAGAAGATCCGAGGGGCATAGTGGGGAAGTGTCACTAGGGACTGGGGAGTAGAGAAGTGGAGATTGGAACTCAGATTACCCTGCTGCCTCAGTCTTTGAGGATTCATATCATCTCCACTACCTGTGGGAGTCCCCAAGACCTTCTGCTGGTCTAGCTTCTCTTCTCCCTCTCTAGAAGAGTAGCGTAGATGTCCGACTGCTTGGTGAGCTCATCAGCTGCCATGGATTCAGCTTTTGTCTCAATGCAGGTGCTTTCCAGTTCCGTCTGTCCAGCCTTAACCTGTCTCCTGGCCTTTGGCCCCTGTATTGCCGTTGCTTAGCCATTCAATAGTGCCCGATTCTTCATGCCCCTGAGCACCGAAGCACGCCGCAGGTACTGTCCGCAGGGTTTTCTTGGCAAAGATATTGGAATGGTTTTCCATTTCCTTCTCTGGTGGATTAAGATAAACAGAAAATAAGTAACTTGCCCACAGTTACACAGCTTTAATGAGTGTCTGAGGGCAGATTTGAACCCAGAACCTCCCCTCTCTAGACTTGGCTCTCAAACCACTGGCCCATCCAGCTGCCCCCTTACATAGCAGTTTACACATTGTCTGCCCAGAAGTTTCTTGAAGGAAAGGTCTGCTTTCCCTTTCTTCGTATCTTACGGGGTTGGTGGGGAAGGGGAAGAGAAGAAGCATTTGTGGGCTTTGTACTAAGGGCTTGACAAATATTCTCTCATTTAAACTGCACAGCGATGTGGGGAGGGGGCGGTGCTAGGATCATCCCTATTTGTAAAGCACTTGGCAAAGTTCCTGGCACATAGTAGGTATTTAATAAATGCTTGTGGACCGGTTACAATCCAGGACACTCTCCAGGATGCTTATTAAAAATAAGTCCCAGTAGAGCTGGGTGGCTCAGTGGATAGAGAGCCAGGCTTAGAAGACAGAAGGTCCTGGGTTCAAATTTAGCCTCAGACACTTCCTCGATGTGTGACCCTGGGCAAGTCACTTAACCCTAGCTTCCTGCCCCTTATCGCTCTTTTGCCTTAGAAGTGATGCTTGGGATCAATTCTAAGACAGAAGGTAAGGGTTCAAAAGAAGGGAATCCCATTCATCCAGAAGTTTTCTAGGCCTTCTTCCTTGAGGCGAAGCTGCTGGTGACTCTGTCTCCCCCACGCTAGCACGATCTTACCAGTGAGAAGGGCTTCCTCTCCTCTCCTTGGCCATACCTTTCCTGGGCAGGCATGAGAGGAGGTAGACAAGTGTGTGCTTTGTCTGGACTGGCCTCTTTAATGAATCATTGACCATAAATGTCAGAGCTGGAAAAAGAGCTTACAGATCAGCTAGTCGGAGCCCTTCTTTTTCTAGAGGAGTAAAATGAGGTCCAGAAAAAGGAAAGAAATTGTCCCAGTTCACACAACCTTTTTTTTTTTAAGCCCTTACTTTCTGGCTTAGAATTAATACTATGTATAAGTGTATCAGTCCCAAGGAATAAGAATGGTAAGGGCTAGGTCACTGGCATTAAGTGACTTGCCCAGGGTCACACAGCTAGGAAATGTCTAAGGCCAGATTTGAACTCAGAGCCCCTTGCCTCTAGGCCTGACTCTCTATCCACTGAGCCACCCAGCTGCCATGACATAGGGACAGAGCTAGGAGTCAAATTCAAGTCTTCAGACTTCAGGTTCAGAGCACTTCAGCATGTTTTCCCTTTCTCCCAGGCAAAGCCGTCCAGCAATAGGACGGGCTTCTCTGGAAACGACAGAGCTTCCCATTGCTGGAGGTATAGCTAGTTTTATGCCCACACACAGCCAGAAGGCAGAAGCTGGATGAATACTTAATAGAGAATATTAAGAAGAGATTTCTGTATCAATAGGGAGAACCCATAGGATTTGGATCTGGTGGGACCTTAGAGACCATCTGGTTACCATTTTGAGGGTCCTTGGCCAACCGTCTAACGGTACCCATCAACCTCTTTCAAACCTCTTTTCAAAATGGTACCCATCAACCTCTTTTCAAAATCATGTATATATATTATATAGAAATAAATATATAAAATCAAAGGCAGAGCACTATAAAGGAAACGGATCATATTGAAATGAAAATCCTTTGTTTTACTCATCCAAGGTTCCAGGCAAGCTGAAATCTATCCACACAGCTCTTATCTAGAACCTCATCTAGAACCTCTTTATTTAACCAAAGAGAAAGCAAAATGTAGAGAAAGAGAGCAATTTTTCCAAGGATGAACAGGAGTCAGGATTCCAACCCAGGTCCTCTGCTCCCAACTCACTCCCGTGTTCTTTCCACTACACTCGTGCTCCTTTGGACTAGAGGGAGTCTTGGCTGCTCCGGCTCTGAGATTTTATGTTTCTCTGATTTGAGATCAGGTCAAACTTCCCTAACCATCAGGGCTGTCCCAAAGTGGAACGGGCTACCTCTGGAGGTAGCGACTTCTGCCTCCTGGGAGACTTCACGAGAGGCTGCACGACCACTTGGCAAGTATTTTGCAGCGGGGATTCCTTTTGGGCATAGCTTGGACCAGATGGCCACTGGGGTCCCTTCCAACGCTGAGATTCTGTGTCTAGATGTGTTGCCTGAAGGAGGTGGGGGAGAAGTTGCTATTTTGGAATAAAAAAAATAAAACAAAACTAGCTTCTTATGGGGGAGAATTCTTGAAATCGCTTCTATTGGTTGCAAAGCTGGAACGTCATGGCAACTCTGTTTCCACGGCGTGGAGTTTCTTCCCTCTTAACAACAGGTCTTTTTTCTTCTCTGATATAGAATTGGGAACAAGGGAAAGCGGGGTGGGTGGATGATGAGGGTGTGTGTAGCTCACTGATGGGTAGAAGGTGTTTCAGAGGGAGTCATTTTGCAGGGTTGTAACAGCAGAAGTCATGGAGAGCTCTCGAAGGAAATCTGAGATGTTCCAGCCCCTCACCTACTTAACCTTTGCACCAACCACCCCTCTCTCACTCCCAGTCTTCTGCACCATTGCCACACTAATGCCTGAAGAGCTCAAGAGAAGATGTGACAGAGGGGCAGCTGGGTGGCTCAGTGGATTGAGAGCCAGGGCTAGAGATAGGAGGTTCTAGGTTCAAATCTGGCCTCAGACACTTCCCAGCTGTGTGACCCTGGGCAAGTCACTTGACCCCCATTGCCTACCCTTACCACTCTTCTACCTTGGAATCAATACA
>NW_025385220.1:0-5960 GCF_016433145.1 Gracilinanus agilis
TTCTTTCTTCCTTTCTTCCTTTCTTCCTTTCTTCCTTTCTTTCTTTCCCTTCTGTCTCATAATCAATACTATCAATTCCAAGGCAGAAGAGTAATAAGGGCTAGGTAATGAAGGTTAAGTGACTTGCGCAGGGTCATATAGTGGAGGTGTCTGAGATCAGTTTGAACCCAGGACTTCTTTGTCTTCAGGCCTGGCAATTAACAGGACACCCCCCACCCCGGAAGAGAACCCTCCTAGGGAAGATGGTGTGATCAAATTAGTGATCTGTCAGGGTAAACAATTGTTTGGGGTCAATCCAGAATTCATGGAATGATCAAATCCAAGGATCAGGCTGGAATCAGGAGGTTTTCACAGCAAATTATTCCAATCTAGGGAAATCAACACAGAGTCAGTGAAGGAGGAATATGAGGAAGGGAGCAATAGATGGTAGAGGGGTTTATTTCATGCAAATTCTCTTCTGCATGCAGCCTTTCCTTGATGACTATGGTATGCTGGCCAGGTCTCTACTGTGTTCTAGAATCAGTCATCAATGTCCTCAATACTCACTCCTTCATGTACATTATTCCCCTCAACTTCCCATCATCCACAGATTTAATAAGCATGCCCACATGTTTATCTAAGTTGTTGACAAAAAAGATTGAAGAGGGCAGGGTCAAGGACAGAACCCTGAGACACACCTTTGTTTCTGTAGATGCTGTGGCAACCTCCTTCTTTGACTATGAGCCAGTAATCAAACTCAGGTTTCAGTTTTTCAACTAGATAGGAAGCCATCTGACCAGACTATCATTCAGCCCACATTTTTTTCCCATTCTGTCTTGAAGCTTGCCATGAAAGACTTCAAATTCCCTGCTAAAATAAAAATCTTATATTTCATATTTTTTAATTATATTTATTTATGTTGCCATATTTTAAAGTATACACATGACATTACTGCAATATGCCCATTTCCAGATTAATACAAAAAATAAATACATTAAGTTTTTGTTGTTTAATCATGTCTAACTCTTCATGAGCCAATTTGGGGGTTTTCTTGGCAAAGATACTAACTAGAGTGGTTTGCCATTTCCTTCACCAGCTCATTTTATAGATGAACCAAGGCAAAAAGAGTTAAGTGACTTGCCCAGGGTCATACAGCTACTAAATGTCTGAGACAAGATTTGAACTTAAGAAGATGAATCTTTCTGTTTCCAAGCCTAATGTTCTATCTACTGTAAGGTTTAAATTTAGATTTCATACTAAATAAGAGAGTTATAAAGTGATATCATGGTCCTGATTTTAAAATATTATAGCTTAAGTTAAAATGACTTTTAGCAGCTTTTATTTGCAAAGAGGTGGAAAGAATAAAAGTGGAAATGTAGAAAATAGACAGAGCCTTAACAAGTGTACCATCCCTTCTCCAGTGAGGTCTGGTCAGCCCCCAGCAGGGGCTTCCCCAAGTCCAGTCTCCACATGGAGCCTTCAGCCAGAAGTCCACCAGCGTAGCCTCCTCCAAGGCCAATGCAGGAATCTCAGTGTGAAGTGTGAATCATATTTTCTTTGTCTAGCATCAGCAATCTTTAAACTGATCAACCAAAACTGGGGAAACCTCTACTAAATGCTTTGTAAGCAATCAAGTAAGAGAATTCACAAGCCACTTACTTGGAGAAGTAAGAGAATTCACAAGTCACGGACTTGGAGAGCTCCTCCCTTTTAACCCAAACAATCAGAAACTTGTGAATCCTATGATAAGAGTTGACACCTTCAGAGGATGAGAGATGTGAATCCAACAGACACTGCCCCCCTAGCAGTGCTAGGCAATTTGGAAGCTGTGATTGGCCCCTATAAAGAGAGGAAGGGACAAAAAGGCCTATAAAAGTCCTGATCTTCTTCAGTAGTCATCCTTGACTGGTGACCTCTTGGAGGTAACTTGGGACTTGAACTGCCTCTTGGGTGAGTGAGTAGCTGGCCTTCCTTTCCTGGTGTCTGGAGAGAGATTAGTTTTGGAGAGACCTTCCCTTCTTGGAGGAAGCCATGTGGGTGGAACTCTGGGTCCTCTGGTCAAGTACAAGCCCTGCTGTGTTGAGCCAAGCACTGCAGTAATATTTAGTGTGATAGGGTAGACGTCATCTCTACCCTCTTTTTGTATTTCTCTACTTTCACTATTTCCACCCTTTTTGTAAATAAAAGCTATTAAAAGTCATTTTGATTTGAGCTATAATATTTTAAATTGGCAACCGTAAGATTATTTTAGAATCCTTACATATTTAGTCAAACCCTTAAATTTAATTCCTTACACTCAGCCACTCACCTAGCAAGCTGAAGCAGGATCCAAGGGAAAAATCTCTCCAAAAACCAGAAAAGGAATCTCAGCCATATTAGGGAGAATAGCCTCCCCAATGAATCATTTATCATATCTAGCTTATATCTCTGAAGATCTTCTAGCTAAAGGTGTGCATACAATATTGCACTTTCTAAGAGGAAACTACAATAGTTGGAGATAAGAGGGAAATAGAAGGGAGAGAGCAAAACCAATGTTTGCTAGGCACATTGACAAAAAGCCAATTAGGGGGCAGTCCCCTTTGGCATAAGAGTTTACATTCAGAATAAATGATATGTTCAACCCCTTTCAGTTAAGTTCATTATATCCCAAAGTTCATTCTGGATCTTTTGATGCAGTGTAGGTTTCTTTATGGCACTTAGTTCATTTTCTTGATTCGGGGAGTTAACGAACTTCTTTGCCTGAAATTTCTCTCAAAAAATTTTAAATCTTGGATATTACAAAAATTACACACTATACTATACTACCTAGCTGCCAAATTAAGTTTAGTCTGATTTATTCTCAGTGGATCCCTTCTGACTTGTAGTAACTACCAATATCCTTCCTGAAAGCACACAAATTATTGGTTTAATAATCTCTCCTTAAAATCTGTTGGGAATCACTATCAAACTCAGGTAATTGTTTCTGGAATTCTTATTTTCACACTTGATTACAATTAACATGACACTTGTTTGACCCAACTTTTCAGGAACCTCTCCTATAATCAGTGCCTCCTAAAGAGCCTCTCCTACACTCCATGCCTTTTAAAAGGTTCTGGACCATAGTTAGACAGTCACATATGTTCTCTTTCAATGTCCTTGGATGAAATTAATCTTGAGCTGAAGTGGTTAGATGATTATTTTAATTATCTTTACTTACTTTGGGTTGGAATCCCATCATTAAGATGTTTTCTCTTTCCTTTCCATTTTGATGATTATTCTTCATGGGTAAGATGGAAACAAAATAGGAACTGAGTGATCCTACTTTCTATCTTACTAAATTTGTGAGATTTCTTTTAAGTCATAGGTCCTATTGTCCTTCCTCCAAATGTAGTTTTAAAAGCCCTTTGAGTTTTTCCTCACTGCTTTTTTTAATAGCCTCAGTTTATGAGAGCTTTAACCTACCTGACCCTCTTCTTAATATCTGAGCCACCATTTTGTTTTTATAGTTAATTATTGACCTTTACTCTTATTTTTTTTACTACATGTACCAAACTTTAAATCTAAGTTCATGAGAAAACTTCCTATGTAGCTACATCATCTGAGTAGCTAGGAGGCACAATGAATGGAGTTCGCCTGGAGTAAGGCAGACTCCTGTTCCTGAGTTCAAATCTGGTCTCCAAGACTACCTGTCCCTGTGTGCCTTCACTTCCTCATCTGTAAAACAAGCAACAGAAGGAAATGGCAAACCATTCTAGTATTTTTGCCAAGATAACCCTAAATGGGGTCATGAAGAGTCAAATATGACTGAAACTACCAAGCAACAATAAAAACTGCATGGGACTCTTTCCATCTTTCTTCTTCCCTGTAATTATTCCTAATTTTGTTGTTAGATTTTCAGTTTCCAGAGTCTCCCACCAAGACCTTGTAGCACACTCTCCTTTAAGGTCTAAGCCTAAAGGATTTTATCTAACTTTTCTCTCAAGTTTTAATTTAGGGTTTGGATGTCAAACCAGGTCCAGCAGTCTCTTCTTCTTCTTCTTTTTTTTTTTCACAAACTCAGGATGGCATGGTCCCTTTTTCTGAAGGGTCTTGTCCTTTCCCTCTCACCAATTACTTCTTCCTTGCTGAATCAAAGTAAATCCAAAAAAGCAGCTTTGCTGGCTGCTTCCTCTAATTACTGAAAGAGAGACATTTTGCTAACAAGATTTGGTAATAATGTCTCAGATACTCTGCTTTTTAAAAAAAGAGTTGGATGTCCTATAGATAGAAGCTTGGATAGTTGAAGTCTTCCATCATCAAAAATAATTTCTTCTATACCAGTTTGCTAGGTTTAGCCCACAACTAGGTTGGATTTCAAACTCCCTGTTCTGCTTTTCCAGCCTTGAATACTGAGGGAACTATGGAAACAATATAATCACAGCATGAATGATGTACCAGGGAGAGAATAGTGTGTGGGTGGGAGAAGATATGTGTTGATATGACCATACAATAAGACATTTCAATTGCTTTTATCCATACTGAGTGAACAGTTTCAATCTGCAATGGAGGGAGTGGGGATGATTTTCTAGGGATCAGAAGGGCTAAGAGAAATGGTTTATCAGGGTCTGAGGGAGCTAGCAAGAATTAGCAGTTATCCTAAGGGTGAGGGCTAGAGAAGGAGCCAGTTGAGTAGACAGAGGAGAAACCAGGACTGATTAGAGATCAAATCTGTACCAATATAATCTAGCAATGTGACTCTGTCAACCTTAATTTATCTGATGTGTATATAGTATATATAGTATATACTCCCAAGATTGTCCAAGAACAATCTTCTGGAGTGGAGTTAAAGCATCTGAGTTCAAATTCTGATTTACTCCCTCTCAGGTGACTTGGTCTTTGGAAGAAAAATCCCTCTGGGATTTTACAGCAGAAAATTACTTAAGAAAAGGGATAAAAGAAACCTACCCAAGAAACTTTTGGATTTAGGGATGGCTGTCCTAGGATTACTCATTTCCACATACGTTAAATAGAGCTTAAAGGCTTTTATCAGTGATACTTGAATGAATCTGTGATCTCATTGATATGGGTACTGTCCCTACAGTGGTGTACACTGGAATTCATCCCTCCCTTCTCACATAGAATTGGTCACCAAATTAAACTGCTTTAAGAGGTATAATGACTTAGAACATAGGTAATAGTTTGGCAGATAGTGTTGGACCTGGAATTAGGAAGATCTACATTCAAATCTGGCCTCAAACTCTTATTAGCTATATGACCCTCGACAAGTCACTTAATGTCTGGTTGTCTCAGTTTCCTTAAGTGTAAAATGAGGATAATAATAATCTCTCACACAATACTGAGGATTTTTTTCCTTTTTATTGTCATGTAAAACACAATTCTGCATTGGTCATTGTTGTAAGAGCAAACTCAGACATAACCAAAACCCCAAAATAAAACCAAAAATGCATTAATGTGAAAGAGAAATCTAACAATTCTTTCTTTGGAGGTGGATAGCATTCCCTGTCATAAGTCTTTCAGGATTGTCCCAGATTAGTGCATTGCCAAGTTTTCTTAGATAATCATCATCCAATATTGCTGTTTGATGTTCTCCTAGTTCTATTTATTTCACTCTGCATCAGTTTCTATAGACCTTTCCAGTTTTTTCTGAAACCATCTTGCTTATCAGTTCTTATAGCACAATAGTATTCCATCGCCACATGTACCACAATTTGTTCAGTCATTCCCAAATTGATGGTCATCCCCTGAGGATCATTTTTAAAAGTATTTAGTACAGCGCCTGTATTAAGGCCTAATAAAATGCTTATTCCCTCCCCTGCCCACTAATATTTCAGAAGACTGACAGATGGAGAGCACTATCAACAAACTACAAATCTCCCAGACAAGATCATGGACTACTGAGTAGTAGTAGTGACCAAATTTCTTCTCCTTCTCCTTCTCCTTCTCCTTCTCCTTCTCCTTCTCCTTCTCCTTCTCCTTCTCCTTCTCCTTCTCCTTCTCCTTCT
>NW_025385221.1:0-8421 GCF_016433145.1 Gracilinanus agilis
TCCTTGGCTAGGGAGAGTTTGATCTAGTTGCCTGGTTGGTGGCCCGGAGGCACGACTTGAACCCGCCCGCCCCCCCCCCATATAAAGGATGGGGCCACTGAGGAAACTGAGGCTCACAAGTGGAGTAAAGCGCTTTGCCTTCTGCCCCGCCTCCCAGCCTTGCCCCCGGGGCAAGTGTTCCTGAGGAGGGCAGCCCCTCCCTTCCCTGCCCCCAGAGGTCCTGCCACCCTCCCGGCTTCTGGGACTTGGTCAAAGGGGGGCGGGGCCCCCGAGGAGCCAGGCCGAGCGCCTCACCCTAATCAAATCAGCAAACAGTAGACTCCACTGGTGTGCCAGGGGCAAAGGGAGGAGGGGGCGGGGCAAGGGGCCCTGGGCCACCCGGAGGGGGACAGAAGTCTAGGGAGGGCAAAGCCACCCATCCCTGCCTGGAAAGGGAAAATGCAAGGAGAGGGACCAGCACTCCCTCCCTCCCTCCCTGGTCCTTGCTAGGCACAGGCTGAGCGCCAGGCGGCCCCGTGGGGGAAGGTGGCCGTGGGCCGTTTCCTTGGCTGCCGCATCCCCTCCTGCTCTTGGTTCCTCCTGGGCTCCCAGTCCCCTTAAGCCCCTTGAGCGATTCGTTTTGTTTTGGGCCAAATCGCCACGAAGCCACTCCTCCCTCACTTGACTACCCAAGGGTGCCACTTTGCGGCCCGCTGGGACAGTGCCTTAATCGCATCAGCTTCAGCCCAGTGCTCTCACCTGGCCAGCTCTCTGGGCACCCCCAGCTTTTCAGCTGGCCCTCCTCGGAGCCCTGGGTGGCCGCCCTCTAGACCTTATTGAAGCCGTGAATGAGCCCCCGGGAACAAGGGAGCACAGATGCCTGGCACTCCAGAGCCACTCCAGCAGGGACCTGCTTCCCCAGCTCTTAACCCCTTCGTGATCGCTGCCCTGGGAGCCGGCCCATCCCCCCCAGCCAGAGAGCCACCAAAGCTGCCGGCTGCCTGCCGGGGTGCCTTAAGCCCCGCTCGCATGGACGTACGGAAGGAGGCGAGCCTTTATTTTATAGCATTTCCTGGATCCGGGCTCAGAGCCCTGCAAAAAGAGAGCAAACGAGCCCTCTCGGAACTCCCCACTGTCTGGCGCCGCCGGCCCCATCGCTGGGGCGGCCTCCATCACAGCCGGGGCGGCGGCGGCGGCAGCAAATCCAGAAACCTGCAGAAGGGGACCCAACGCAGGGAGAGAGCCGGCTCCTTACCTGCTCCGAGGTTGAGGTGAAGCCACCAGCTAAAACAAAAGGCGGGCCCAGGCAGGGTTCGAGGCTCCCCGTGCCGGCGGCTCCGTCTTGTTCTCCCTTCAAGCCCGTGGATGCTCCGGACCCTTTTTAGAAAGAGCCCACACGAGCCTGGGAGGGAGCGAAGCGTGACAAATGGACTGCAGTTGTGTGCGGGCCCTGGACCCTCTGACCTCCTGAGCTCGGGCACGCCTGGCGCGGTCCTGCCCCAGCAGGCCGCCCATCGGCATTCGGACCCTCTCTCTGCCCGCCCGGCTCCCGAGGCGCCTCTCTTCCCTCCTCCACCTCGGTGGGTGCTAATGGTGAGCTTAGAATAGTTGGAACCTGAGTGGGGAGGCCTGTCGGTTCCCCTCTGCTCTCTGCTGCTTATTTTTGAGTGATTCACGGACTCTCTTGGCATTTTACTATCTCCCTACTTATCTGGGATGCCAACTGCCTGTTAGCCCGGCTTGTTCTGTCCTTTCCAGTACAAAGATCATCCTCCTTGGCAGAGAAACTGAGAAGCAAAAGACGGATGGCGTCACTGAGCCTAGTCTCTGGTGTCAGGGCCCAGTGCCCCCTCCCCCCCGGGCAGAGAGCCCTTCCCTCCATTTCTCCTCCACTTTTCCCGATCTAGCTAAAGGAAGGCCCTTCCCTGCCCAGCCTCGGCTCATTCAGAGCTTTGGCCAGCCCGCGCCATCCTTACAGAAGTGGCCCAGGCTTTTGCCTTCTTATCTCTCCTTCCACCTTCGGTGGCTCTCTTGAAGATCCTTTTCCGCCTCCTTGGATTTTTCTTTCTGAGTTTCCTCCTCTTCCCAGACTCACTCCCCCTATTGAACCATATAGGCCAAGAGAGCTCACTTCCCTGCCCTTCTCTGCCCTCGGAGATCTCGCCTTAGGGCCTGTCTTTCCCCCTTTCTCGAGCACAAGTTTGAAGAGCTGGCAGACCCTTCCCCCAAGGTTCCGGGTCATTCCCACCCTGGTAGTCGGGTCCCCAGAGTCTAGAAGACAATTTCCCTCTGTGGGTTCTTATACCTTCCGAAGGCCCGAATTATCTATCTTTCACCCAAGAGAGGCAGGGAAAATAAGGGGGAAGAGAGACAAGGAGAGCCAGAGGACCTTATTTCAAATCCCCCCTCTGTCGTGGGCTCCCAGTATGATCTTGGATGGATCACTTTCCTCTCTGGGCCTCACTCTTCTCCTTTTTATTTTTATTTTGTTTAAAACCCTCCCCTTCCGTCTTAGAGTCAATATTGTTGGAGTATTGGCTCCAAGGCAGAAGTGTGGTCAGGGTGGGCCATGGGGGTCAAGTGACTTGCCCAGGGTCACCCAGCTGGGAAGTGGCTGAGGTCAGATTTGAACCCAGGACCTCCCGTCTCTAGGCCTGGCTCTCCATCCACTGAGCCACCCAGCTGCCCCGCTCTTCTCCCTTTTAGAACATGGCAGTTGGCCCAGATGGTCTCTGAGATCCCTTTTAGCCTGAAAGCTAAGGTTTGCCATCACGGCTCCATGCCAGGCCTGCCGGTTCCCTGTTTCCCAAACTGCTCCTTCCGGCCTCGTGTGGTCCGGATGGATGTGTCCAGTGACGACAGCGTTTATCTTTCTGTCCCCGTTGATTTTCATCCCTGGACTCCTTCCTTTTGCAGAGAATCTCCCTTTCCTCCTCTCCCCCCTGCCCCACCCCCCATTATTTTGGGGGAGCCATTCTAGAGTCATCTTCATGTCCCTCCCATCATCCCAAGTGTGAGTGCTATCTGGCAGGTCCGATGGCCTCCACGTGTAAGGCCCTTCCGCCCGGTGTGAACTCGTGTGTGGACGGGAGGCCGTGGCTCTTATGGCTCTCTTTTCGCGCTTTGAAGTTGCTAGAGTCTTGCAGTGTGGGTAGACATTCAACAGGCAAAGCATGAGGAAGGCAGACCTCCAGAGACAAGGGGCCGAGCTAAGCAGGGCCAGCGAGTGCCCAGGGACCGGGAACCAGCCATGGGCGCCGAGGCCGGGAAGGTCACGCCAAGGAGAAGGAGCACTAAAGGGCTCGGCGCAGAGAACTGAGGCCCCTCTTGAAATTCCTCTCAAAGGCGCCCTCTTTGCCCCTGGCCACCGGCCTGCTTGCTCATCCCCTCTTTCCTGACTCGCCTTCCTTGAAGTGACGGTGTGGCCCCTCGCCCTCGGTGCTTGCTCTGACACAAGCCCCCTCTCCTTAAGACTAAGCAGGCCATCCAGGCCCTGGCAGTGCTCTTTGTTTAGGCAGCCTCCGCTGTGAAGGCCACCACGAAGAGAGAGAGGGAGGGGGCGGGCGGGCGGGCTCTGGTCCCCGGGGACAAGAGGCCTTGAGAAGAGGGAGAGTAGGCAGAGCTCTACCTCCGACTGTGTTGGGCCTTGGCTCAGACAGAGAAATGGGCTTTTTCTAGTTCCCAGCTGCACTTGCATAGAAGCTCCTGGAGGGCAAGGACTGTTTTGTTTGGGGCCTTTGTATCCCCTCCCCGGTGCCAAGCACAGTGCCAGGCATATAGTGTGGAAACTGGAGTAGTTGGTGTGCCAGGAAGACCTGAGCTCAAAAGGCACTTCGCACACTTCCCAGCTGCGTGGCCTTGGGCAAGTTAACTTCACCTGTTTGCCTCCACTTCCTCATCTGTAAAATGGAGATAATACCAGCACTTACCTCCTGGGACTGATAGGAGGCTCCAGCAAGGTAAAGTCTGATTGGCAAAGCCCTCAGTCATCGGAATATCAGCCAGGGGTCTTTCAGGAGGAGGCGGCCACCGTGATGGAATCCACTGGACGAGACTTCTCTACGGAGTCCCTCCATTCTCCGTCCTCTCGAAGTAAAGGCACTAAGCAAGGGAGGCAAACTGACCCTGAGGAGGGGCGAAGTTAGGAAGCAGCCACTGAAGTGCGGAAGGAAAAGGGGGGCCCATCCAGCTCCTCGATTTTACAGAGGGGCCACCTGAGGCCTTTCTCCCAGGACTGTTCCTCGGGGGCCACTTTCACAACCGCCCCCCCCCCAATTTGAGTGCTTTCCTCTGCCCAGTCTTACAGAAGAACGGAGGAGTGGGTACCACTGGCAGGCCCAGAGTCCCGAGCGAGTGGGGGAGAACCAGAAGGAAAAGAAGGAAGCAAGCGCCGCCGCGTGTGTTTGTGTGTGTGTGTGTGAGTGTGAGTGACGCCACTGCTACTTAGTAGCTGTACTGTAACCCAGAGCAAGTCACTCGCCCTCCTCCACCCCATCCAGCCCCAGCCACATCCCTGGCCTCCCTCGCCTCAGGGGCTCCTTTCCAACTCTCCAGCCTTCGGGGATAACTAGGGATCTCAGAGCTGGGTGGCCCAGGGGAAGCCGCCGAGCCTCTCTGGGCCCCAGGATAGTAATAGCATCTGCTCCAAGAGGCTGCTATAAGGAGCAAGTGAGGTCATCTGCATCGACAAGGGCTTAGCAACCCTTCTTTTTTTTTGGACCCGTCATTTCATTGGTGAAGGGAACTCCAGATGAGGAAACGCCCTCCACAGATTTAGACCAGCAACTGTTCTGAATCTTCAGGAGTGGCCTGGAGGCCCAGAGAGCTCCGGTGACTCGCCCTGGGTCACACAGCCAGGACTACGAACCGAGGTCTGCTTGGGGCCTGACGCACAGTAGGCACTCAGTATGTGCATGGCTGAATTGGCTCTCTCCACTGTGCCATCCTGCCTGTGATTGGTGCCATATTTAGAAAGCTCTCTGGCCTCAATCAGAGCACCTGGCCTGACTCTCCCCTCTCCTCCCAGAATTCAGCAAGTACTTGAAGGCTGGCAAAACACTGTGTGTGCGTGCGTAGGCGTGTACACGGACGTGCATACGCACATGTGTGTGTGCGTGTGTGCGTTCACACAAAGGTGTGATGTCCTCTGCCGATCGCTGCCTAGAGATGCTGGGCAGGTGCTCTCCCACCTCCTGGCTTCATTTTCCTTCTCCGTGCTGGGAGAGGGCTGGTGGGACCAGGTGGCCTTGAAGGTCGATCCCTCCCCCCTGGAGCCGCTCAGGCCATGACATCATCTCCCTTTATTCCACCCAGCACATGGCAAAGGGGGTCAGGTTCCCTTATTTGAGCAGCTTGTCACTGCTGTGGGCTTGTGCCCCAAACAAGGCCTGGGCAAGGCTTCTAATTCAGGGCTGAAAAGCTAGGCTGTGCCTCGGGCCTCAGTGTCTGGCACAGGGAGGGGGCAAGAAGCAAGTCTCCACAAGCGGCCAACTAACCGCCTTCCCACCGAGGCAGCCAGCTCCTCAGCTGGCTAAATCAAAACACTCCCATTGACCTAAGTGGGGACCGCTGCCCAGGGCCACTTCATTCAGCAAACCGAGCTGGAAGCCGACTGACTGGAGCGTGGCTCTGGAGGCCAGCTAGCTCAGTCCTCTCCCCTAGTTTACAAGAAAGCCACTTTGCCACGTCGGGCCTCAGTTTCCCCATCTGTAAATTTTGGAGAATATTCGCTTTGACCTTCCAGGCTCAAGTGAGATAAGGTATAGAAATACTTTGTAATGTGGATCCGGAGTTTTATTGTTACTGTTATCCCCAGAACCAAAATCCTCCCCCGTGGCCTCCCCTCCCGGGGTCTGGCGATGACCTTGCTCTTTATGTTTGATTGTTCTCTTTTTGATGGCCGCTCCCAACTCTTGTAACAAAAAAGTCCCAGATGAATAACTGGGTCAGAGACTCCCACTTACTTGTTGGTCCTCCCTGGGTACATCTTGTCCTTGTCCTTGTCCCCAGTACTGGTGTTGACTGGAGTTGGGAAGGCTCACCATCAGTTCTAGTTCTCTTGGCTCAGTACACGCAAGGCTTCCCAAGGCTCCTCATTTCTTAAAGCAAAGCGTCTGGATTGAGTGACTTACCCAAGGTCCCACAGCCAGGAAGTCTCAGGTAAGCTTTGAAGCTGGATCTTGGGAGACTGCAAGCCCAGGGTGGTCTGAGGAAGCTGTGTGGGGTCTGCTGTAAGTGCATGGAGGAACAAATTCATTCAAGGGAACTGGAGGAAGAAGAGAGTACTGGAGAACTCTGGGAAGGCTTCAGAGAAGAGGGGGCACCTGAGCCGAACCTTGAGGGAAGACGAAACTCCGGAAGAAAGAAAGGTGGAGGGATGAGGGAGCATTCAGCTAGAAGGGGAGCTGTCTGTCTGTCTGTCTGCCTGCCCGCCTGCTATAACGGGATCCAGAGTACATCTGGAAAGGCAGCTGCGGTCAGACAAACAGAGAACGGGGATGACCTTTTCCCATTCCCTTCCCTTCGGGTCTCTCCTCCCTCCCCCAGATTGGCCCTCAGGCCCCTTGACTTCCAGACCCCCAAGTTCTGGAGGAGAGAATTGACTGTGTGGCAGGCATTGAGCCCAGTTCTGGGGACAGAGGCCAAGATGGGAGCCAGCTTTCTGTCACACGCCACAGACCGTGGCGGTCTCCCTGTTTTTGTCATGGTCGTCCCCCTGGCGGTTCGTCTCCAGTGAACTGTGTCTAGGGTTTGCCGGTTGTCTCCTCCATTAGACTAGGCGTTCCTCCAGGGTGGGGGCTGGCTTCTGGCCTTTCTTGTGACCCCAGGCTTAGCGACCCTGCCGATATCGTTCTGCTTCGTAGCCCAGCTGACCCATGACATCCCATGGCCTTGCTTTGGGACGTTGGCCGCTGGCTCTCGTCTCCCTTTTACCTTGCTCCAAAGCTCTGTCCCCACTGGGACGCTAGGACGCCTTGACTCCTCGGTCTTCTCGCCAGGTCCTCAGAGATCCCTCTGGGCCAGCCAGATTCTGTGGCTTCCGGAGGGGCCAGGACTCCCCCCCCCCCACTTCCACAGTGCCCTGGGGCACACTGCTGAGTGCAACTGAATTCGGAAAATTGCTCTTATGGGACTAGTTTCTCTTTGCAGGAGACCACGTTCAGGCTGACTCCCTGGTGGACCACCAGATGCCAATAGAAGTGCTAGGCTTCAAGGCCTCACTCAAATAGGTAAGTCAAGGCCTCTCTCCCCTCCCCTTCATTTATTCATTCATTTATTTATTTTGTTTGTTGTTTGTTTGTTTGTTTGTTTGTTTGAAACCCTCACCTTCCATCTTGGAATGAATACTGTGTATCGGCTCCAAGGCAGAAGAGTGGTCAGGGTGGGCAATGGGGGTCAAATGACTTGCCCAGGGTCACCCAGCTGGGAAGTGTCTGAGGCCAGATTGGAACCTAGGACCTCCCGTCTCTGGGCCTAGCTCTCCATCCACTGAGCCACCCAGCTGCCCCCTCTCCCCTCACCTTTAACAGGAGGGGGCCACCCTAGACTGCTGTGTACTTACTGGCAGGTTCTAGACAGTGTTAAGAAGCTGATGCCAATGGGAGGCCGTGGGGCCCCGTGGGGGCCAGGCAGCTCTGGGGACCTCCTCCTTGGGCAACAGTGACTCTTGTTTAGGCCCTGCCCACTCCTAGCATAGCCCGAGTTGCAGAAATTTTCTCCTTGGAAAAAGCCCTGCATGGGACCTTGGCATAGAGAAGAGCCCAGAACCAACTCCTGCAGCCCCCCCTCCCCAGGCCCCTGTCCCAGTCTGATAGGACTTGGCTGGAAAAAGCCCAGCGTGGCCGTGTGGTCAGATTCTGTCTCTGTCTTCTAGGGTTGCGTCTACAGGCTATGAGCTCTCTGGTCTGTCCAAAGCTCGATTTCAAAGAGTGGACAGCCACCGCTGCTGACAACCTTCTTCAGTCGTCGGGGCCTGGCATGAATGGGAACATATCTCCTGAAGCATCCAATTTAAGCGAGTCAGGACCGCCAGCCTCTCCCACAGCCCCCTCTGCCTCACATAGCTCCCCCAGTAACGAGCGGCCAGGGTCTCCCTTGGTGGCAAACATGCAGCTGCAGAAGTTTAATAACCAGTACCAGGGGGTGCCTGGCACAGAGCCCCCAGAGGAGGAAACTCCCATGCCAAACTGGCCTGTGGGGGGGAGCCAGCCAGAGGAGTCGGAGACTGCCTCTGACGATGCCTACAACCCCAATCTCATTGATTCTGACCCCGTAGATGAGGAGGTCCTCATGTCCCTGGTGGTGGAGTTGGGACTGGACCAAGCTGGGGAGCTGCCCGAGCTCTGGCTGGGCCAGGATGAGTTTGACTTCACCACCGATGTGCCCTCCAGCTGAAGCAATGGGCACTCCAGGGGCAGAGGGATGTCCGGGTACATGGGTGGG